>NW_026729210.1:0-143470 GCF_030272615.1 Cryptomeria japonica | reverse complement strand
AAAACTAATAGTTAGTAAAGAGATAGATAGAAATGTGATAAATATTGTAAGAGGAAAGGATATTCTAACATATATATACTCTCCTTACCAATGAGAGAAAGTGTCTATTCCATTTCCCCATGTTTTTGTCAATCTTTCCTCTGGCCCATGCCCACATTTCTATTCCATTTCCCCATGTTTTTGAAAATATTTCCTTTGACCCATTCCCACATTGCCTTCAAATTGGGTTCTATGGCAAAGGGGATTCCCAAATACCTTACCAGGTGGTCTAGTCCTCTCCAAGAGACAGATAATTTATAGCACCAAGGGGCGAGGTTTGCTTCCCATCCTAAAATGATTGATTTAGGCAATGCGATCCTGCTCCCTAAAGCTTCACAGAGTAGATCAAATTTGGCCATAAGTATCTCCATATTATCCTGTTCCAACTTAGTAAGGATCACCGTATCATCTGCAAATTGAATGTTGGAAAGATTCTCTCCATTTGGTAAGGGAATACCCTGAAAACTGCAAGATGTTCTACAGTCTCTCATGAGGTAGTATAATGCATTGGCTGAGATAAAAAAAGTAGCAGGTGCTAAAGGGAAACCTTGTCTAATGGATCTCAATAGATAAAAAATTTCAGAGTTCTTACCATTAATCTCAACACATGCTTTGGCATCCTTCCTCAATATAATCACCATTTTACAAAAGTGTTCCAGAAAGCCTAAACTTTCCATCATCAACCATACAAATATCCATTCTATTATGTCGCAAGCCTTTTCAAATTCCAATAGAAGTAGTGTTGTCTCCTGTTTAGACTCTCTTGCCCAATGCATGGGCTCCCAACAAGTGAATAAATTTTCTAGTATATATCTACCCTTGACAAAACCTGTTTGGGTAGGGTTAATTACTTTGGGAAGAATGTTTTCTAATCACTTTGCAAGAGCTTTGGCCAAAATATTGTAAGATACATTCAATAAAGTAATGGGCTTCCAATTCTTGATTTGAGATCTATCCCCCGCTTTAGGAATCAACTTAATGAGCCCTTTTTTAATGTCCTCCCCAAATGAGCCCCTACTAATAGCTTGTTGATATACACCCAACAAGTCTCCCCCAATTCATTCAATGCATTCTTTGTAAAACTAAGTCGGAAGACCATCTGGGCCTAGAGATTTTCCATTGCTAAGGGTATTTATGGGCTTAATTTTCTCTAAAGAGAGATTTCTATCCAAAATTTGGGTATCCTTTGGGCTTAATTTTCTAGGGATTATCCCTTTAATGTACTCCCTAGCTCGAGCTTTATTTGCTTGATTGTCCTCAGAGGAGAAAATATTTTTATAAAATTGAGTTAAATCTTCTAAAATACCTACTTGGTCAGTAATGGTTGCACCATTATCACAAATTCTGTAAATTCCAATCCTAGCTTCCTTAGCTTTAAAAAGTTGGAAAAAATAATTGGTTCCTTTGTCCCCATGTTCCAACCAATTAATTATTGCTCTGGTCGTAGCCCCCTAAATACTCATATTTTGTATCCTCTACATAGAGTATTTTGCTAGGCAAATAACATTTTGAGCCTTCACTTCATTAGGGTTGTTATAGAGGATTTCTTCAGCCCTCTGAAGGTTGTAGTGAGCCAGAGTCTCCTCTCTTCTGCTATCCTTATCCAATTTCCTTCCCACTGATTGAAACAAGGACTTCCAACTAAGAATATTTTGGTTCTACTCCTGAATGAGGTTACTATGCTTGCAAATGTTCTTATTGAATAATCTGATAATGAAAGCTGCCCACATCAATTCTTTCTCATTTGGCAGATTAGTATTAAGTGCGAAGTTCTCCTTATGAGAGAATCATCTAGGGGTAAGATTACTATGAGAGAACCTATCCTAAATGGGGTGGTGGTAAGAAAGAGTGTAGGGGGTGACTCTCACACAAAACCCCTCCTAGCTCTTGACAATTTTAAAAAATTATTTGTTAAAGTAAAATATGTCAAGCCTACAAAAGATTCTTTTGTTACCTTTCCAAAATTACACCATGTAAACCATATGTTTTAATATTCTTGAGCACAACTTGCTAGGGGGTCAATCAACCTCAGCTTCCCAACCATTCTACTCCAAAAGAACCGTTCATCACCTTTCCATTCTCTCAATTTATTATATTGTTCAATTAGGTTTATGGTTATGATATAACCTATCTTAGTGTTATGGTTAGGTTTTAATTAGGTTGACAATTAGGGTTCCATTTAGTTTAATGTTTGATTAACTTTACGGTTACAGTTAAGTTTAGTTTAATGTTAAAATTTAACTTTATTTAGGGTTATGATAAAAATTTGGTTTAGTTCTAGTGTTAGGGTATAATTCATTTAGGAATAGGGTTCAATTTGGCTTAATTTTTAATTAGGTTTAGGGTTATGGTTCAATTTGGTTAAGTCCTATAGCTAGGATTAAATTTTCTTTAGGATTTGGATTTACTTTAGCTTAGGTTAAGGGTTCAATGTTGTTTAGTTTATTTTTTATGTTTATGCTTAGGTTTCAAATTAGTTTAGTGCTATGGATTGATTTAGTTTAATGTTAGGGTGAGGGTTCAATTTTTTGCAAGGTTTGGATTCTATTTTGTATACGATTAGAGTTAGGTTTTATAAGGTTTACGATTAAGGATAAATTTGGAATAGTGTTAGGGATGCAATTGGAATTAGTGTTCATTTTAGTTTGATTGAATTAGATGTAATTGGGGTTTAATTAGGATTAAATGGTTTATTATTTAATTATTGTTAGGATTAGGGTTGAATTTGGTTAATTGTTCAATTGAATTTAGGGTTAGGGATTAATTTGGTTTGGAATAGTGTTAGGGATGCAATTGGAATTAGTGTTCATTTTAGTTTGATTGAATTAGATGTAATTGGGGTTTAATTAGGATTAAATGGTTTATTATTTAATTATTTTTAGGATTAGGATTGAATTTGGTTAATTGTTCAATTGAATTTAGGGTTAGGGATTAATTTGGTTTAGTAACAGGGTTAGGGTTCAATTTGCTTATTGGTAGGGCTACAATTTAATTTGGTTTCAGGTTATGATATAACTTATCTTAGTGTTATGGTTAGGTTTTAATAAGGTTGACAAATTAGGGTTCAATTTCGTTTAATATTTGATAGCTTTAGAATTAAAGTTAAGTTTAGTTTAATGTTCAAATTAAATTTTATTTAGGGTTATGATATAATTTGGTTTAGTTCTAGTGTTAGGGTATAATTGGTTTAGGATTAGGGTTCAATTTGGTTTAGTCCTATAGCTAGGATTCAATTTGCTTTAGGAATTGGATTTACTTTAGCTTAGGTTAAGTGTTCAATGTTGTTTAGTTTATATTTATGTTTATGGTTAGGTTTCAAATTAGTTTAGCGTTATGGCTTAATTTAGTTTAATGTTAGGGCGAGGGTTCAATTTTGTTTAAGGTTTGGATTCTATTTCTTATAGGGTTAGAGTTAGGTTTTATAAGGTTTACGAGGATAAATTTGGCTTAGTGGTTAGGGATGCATTTGGAATTAGTGTACATTTTAGTTTGATTGAATTATATTTAATTTGGGTTTAATTAGGATTAATTAGCTTATTATTTAATTATTTTTAGGATTAGTGTTAAATTTAGTTAATTGTTCAATATAATTTAGGGTTAGGGATTAATTTGGTTTACTAATAGGGTTAAGGTTGAATTTGGTTATTGGTAGGGATACAATTTAATTTGGTTTTAGGTTATCATTCTATTTGAATTAATTTTTGTTAGGCTTATGATTAGGATTTAAGTTATTATAATTTTCAATTAGGTTTAGGGTTAGTATTTAACCTGGATTAATTTTACAGTTGGGTTATAAATAAGTTCATGATTAGGATTAAATTTCATTTAGTGTTATGGTTACAATTTTTTTTAGTGTAGTGTTAGGATTTGATTTTGTTTAGGTTTAGGGTTTAGTTTGGTTTAGTGTTAGTGTTATGGTATAATTTGTTTAGGATGAGGGTTCAATTTGATTTAATATTCAATTAGGTTTAGGGTTATGGTTTAATTAATTTTATGTTATAGTTAGGGTTTAGTTTGGTTTAGGATTAAAATTAAATTTAGTTTAGGTTAAGGGTTCAATTTTTTTTAGTGTTTAATTATGTTTATCTTCATGGTTCAATTTAGTTTAGTGTTATGGTTCAATTGTGGTTGATGTAATATGGTGGTTAAATTTGATATAGGGTTAAACTTAGGTTTGATAAGGTTTATTATTAGAGTTAAATTTTGTTTATTGTTAGGGTTTACAATTAAAGTTTGAGTTCATTATGGTTTAAGTATCAATTCTATTTTTTTAGGCTTTAATTTTTCTTATAGTTCAATATGAATCAATGTTAATTTATTATAAGGATTATTTTTATATTAGTTTTTAGGTTAAGGATATATTTAATTTAGTTTTATGGTTCAATTTGGTATATTTAATTAATTTTAGGGTTAAGGTTCAATTTTTTTGGTGTTTAGTTAAGTGTAGGGTTTTGGTTTAATTAATTATAGTATACATTATGTTTAAGGTTATGATTTCACTTGGCTTGATTTTAAGGTTAGGGTTTAATTAAGTTGATGATTAGAGTTCAATTTGTCTTGTTTTAGGACTAGGATTGAATTTGGCTAATTATTTTTATAACGTTTGTGATTAAAGTTCAATTCATCATAATTTATTTTCTAAATACAAAAAAATCAACACTAAAGTTTTAAGAATAGTACCATAATATAAAATAATGATAATACATTAAAAATTAATAATATAAAATTTTTACTTGAAATTTTAACTACATGTTACATTTCTATCATTTATGGCTTTTAAGTTTTAAAAGGTTAAAACATAAATGTTCTTGTTGTAAAGATGTATCTATAAATATGTATTGTTTGTTAGTTAAAATAATTATTTTCAAGAAGATTGATTTGAATGTATACTTGAATTTTTACTTAAAACAAGTGCCACATAGTGGCCAACACTTGCCTTTTTAGTATTGTAATAGTAAAATTTTTGTTTATACGCAGGAGTGCCCATAATTATGGCATAATAAAATTACCAAAATATCTATAACTAATTAAAACCTTAACAATAACCCTAATGATAACCTACCCAAATTTTTAACCTAATTCTAACTCTAAATATAACATTAAATACAACCCTAATCTTTTTTTAAATGTAAATATAACATTAAATACAACCCTAATGTAAATATAACATTAAATACAACCCTAATCTTTTTTTAAAGGATAATAATTTAAGGTAATATATTCTTGCAATAATATAATATAAATTCTAACTCTAAATCTAACATTAAATAGAACCCTAATCTTTTTTTAAAAGATAATAATAGAGAGTGCCCATAATTATGTTATAGTTATAAAATTACAATAATAGATATAACTAATTCAAACCTTAACAATAACCTTAACTCTAACCTTAACATAATTTGTACTAGCCCAAATTTAAATAATTTGAACCTTATTATTATATATTTTTGGTAATGTTATTATTAATAAATTATTTATAATTAATATATTAATCTTTTTATACTATTGTATTATATAGATTTAATATTATATGATAAGGTATATAATATTGTATTTTTTTTTGATCGGTAAGAGGCCGTAGCCAAATTTTTTTATAAAAACGTACGGCCTTTCCCAGGATCGTAGTCCAGATAGTTTCTACATCTAATTACAATAAGCATAGATTCAGAATAATACAATAACACCCCGGGCTAGGGTGAGCAAGTGGGAAGATATTTTCTTTCCCTTACAGGCCCATATTACTATTTTTCAATTGTCACTATTCTCCTTGTGCTTTGTTTAAGAGTTTGAGCCTTGATTGCATGTAGTCTTTAGTGATTTTAGCAGCTTTCATCTTGTCATTTGTTTAAGATGGCCCTACATCTCCTGCATGGTTAGTTTTCAAAACACTTGCCCAGATTGTTAGTCACATGTAGTATTATATTTCAGATAAGAATTTTATCTTCCAAGCTAGGATACTTCCTTAGCTGATTGTCCTATTGGACCTATCATCCCAAAACTTAAACTAAGAAATGTAAACAGAAAGTTATAAACAACATGATTTGGAATCCTAATCTGATGTTTCTAAATTCTTAACCTCATATATCTAAAATTATAAAGTCGTTAATATGACATATTCATAAAAAGAGTTTCTAGATAATTTCCATTTTGAGAAGTGATCATCCATAGTTATGAATCACCTGTTTACCACCTTTTGCTTATGTACCCAAATGCTATCCCTAAAAAAGGATGATATCTAGGATACAATAACAAAAGGGGGTAAATGGGACTTTTGTCTTGCGTGAGTCTAGATGAGGGTAATATAGGTAGATGAGTTATATGACAGAATTTAACCTACATTATTTACTCAAAATATTTTGCATGCAAGCCACATATTACTTGCAGTCCGTGGAGTGTCAGATAACCTTTCATTTATAGAAAGCTCAGCAGCAGGTATCAAATGAGTATATGGCAGGGCACTTGGGCGTTACAAATGATTTTCTCAGTTCCTATAGGCCAACACATGCAGAAAATGAGGGCTTTTATTTCCTTAATAGATCCCTTCCAGATTATGTATCCACCAATGTGAATATGTACCTATATATGAGTAAATCCTGTTGTTTATAATCACACATATGAGTAAATATTCATATTATGAATATCAAAACAGAGTACGAATTTATTGGCCAATTTTCAACATATGTAGACCTATATAAATAGAAACAATCAAAAGTAACTGGAAATGACAATTTCAAGCTAATCTTATGATGTTTATCTAAGTGAGCCATAAAATTAATGGTTAATGCATATTGTTTAATATTATTTAAGCTGACTATGTTTATCTTTAAGATTTGGCGAGATTATTATCTCCTCCAAAGTCTGTATTTGATCAAAAGTTAACATTGGTTTACTTGATATAGTAGTAAACTAACTAACCAATCTATGCTGAATCTATGGTGACAAGAAAGTGGCAAAATTATTACATTATCTAACCAGGAACCGTAACCTCCTTATTCCGAGCTTGAAGAAGGGTTCGTAGCATTATCCTCGTCCAATTGCAAGCCTTCTTCCTTAAGAAAATCCTCCAACAAAGTGGGCTTTGGTGGGGTTCTCACATGAAATAAATGCAACAGAAAATTAACATTCCTGTCAATTGCATCACTCCTCTTCCTAGTAAAGGTTGCTTCATCCATAGTGATAATGGGGTATCTAGGGACCGACCTATTGTTTCTTATGAAGACATCATAGTCTCTAGGCCTTGGAATTGTCCAGTCATTGTCAATGTTGACAAGAACCCTCTCCAAATCGCCTAAGATCGAGGAAATGAAGACCTCCCTAGAGAGAGCACCCGTGTCATCTCTTTTCTTGGTGGAGGTCATCGTAAAGGCCAAGAAAATGGCTGCCACATCAGACTTGGCCCTAGTACGATCATTATTTGTGAGATAGATAGGGCCGAGGATAGTTCCTACAACATCTATTACTAAGGTGTGAGGCAAATGAATAATACGTTTGAGGTGGTCCCTTGTAATACAACCATCAAAGGCCATCTACCTCTTAGAACTGCTCAGTTTGATTGGGGTGTCCATCTTTGGTTTCACTTCAGACCAGGAGGTATCTATATCACATAGTTATACCGATCGAGATTGGTTTGAAAGCTTAATGTGAAGGCTTGGTTTAATAGCCTTGTAGGGTAATTATATTAATGACTAAGCTATCACATCCTTCATTAATTTATGCATGCCATACATCCTTAAACATTTTTACATGATTTAATATAAATGCCAAAACTTTAAATGATGATCCACCTGTGGGAATATCATTTTGAGTTGCCATATTTAATTTTGGTGAATGATCTTTCAGGTTACTGATTCAGACAACCAACAAATGCCCTTCTCATTGATACACTAACCTGCCATAATAGCCCAGATATCTAGAGATCAAATTTGTAATGATGATCGAGCACATTAATTAAGAGTTTGATTTTTTATGCAATTGAATCCCCATCCTAAGAGCTAATGATTATCATATTCTTAGGAAGGTTAAATGTTTTATAATTTAATAAGCAGAGTGTATATAAATATGTGATAACTTATATAAATATGATTATAAGTTGTATATTAATGTATTTGAATATATGTTTAAAATTTCCTGTATTTATATATAAGCTACATAAATATATATATTCAGCTGTGAAGCTATATATATATATATATATGTTTTTATAAATATATCTGTAAATATGTGATATCTATATATGTATTAATATATAAATATATAATATTTATAATATGTATGTATATTTATATGTATATAATATGTATTCATATATAGAATTATATATGTAATGTGTCCGTATATATTTAGATATGAGTGAATATATATATATATATATATATATATATATATATATATATAAGTATATAATATTTATATATGTATAATTATATATATACATAGATTGTATATATATATCTGAATGTATATTTATATATATATGTATCTTGTTGGTATATATGTGCCTAAGTCTAAGTCTATACAAATTATTAAGTGTGTAAATGTATTAATATGAATGAATTCATATATAGAATTATATATGTAATGTGTCCGTATATATTTAGATATGAGTGAATATATATATATATATAATTTGTACATACATATATATATATATAGATATATATATAACTATATATATATGTACAAATTATATATATATATATATATATATATATATATATATATATATATATATATATATATATATATAAATAAGTATATAATATTTATATATGTATAATTATATATATATACATAGATTGTATATATATATCTGAATGTATATTTATATATATATGTATCTTGTTGGTATATATGTGCCTAAGTCTAAGTCTATACAAATTATTAATTGTGTAAATGTATTAATATGAATGACTCTGAATGATCTGAAGCAGAGAGTGTAAAGGTTGAGATTAATCCTCATCCCCTGCCTCTAATTTTGAGCTCAGTCTGTCTCTATGTATATGGTGGGATAAAGTGTTTGGATAAATTATGTGAATGCTACTATATGGTGTGAATACTACTATTTTGTAGGTTTTGTGTCAATGTGAAATATTTTTTAAGGATAAATGTTAGGTTTCACATGGATCACTATCTTACCATCAACCCCCATGTTAGCTAGGGAGTCTACTCTTTTGTTGCCCTCTCTATAGATGTGATTAAAGATGACCCTGTCAAATGTTTTGATGTTCATCAGTATCTTAGCGAGGGAAGCATTTAGCTTCCAATCAGGCATTGTCCCTTTTCTAAGGGCATTGATGATTATAGCTAAGTCCCCTTCAATACAAATCCTCTTTATATTCGGTATAATGCATAGGTTTATACCTGTAGGTAATGCTTTCATCTCAACTTCATTGTTTGTACATTTACCCAAGGGAAAGGCCATATAGGCCATTTCATCCCCATTTGAATTGTGAAGGCTGCAACCAAGTCCAGCTTGCCCCGGGTTGCCCCTAGAAGCCCCATCAAAGTTAAGCTTGATCCATCCAGCTTTGGGGGGGAGCCACTTACATTCAGCATTTGTTATGTTGTTGGATGGAGGACCTTTTCTTATGAAGGGTGGAATATTTGGACCCTTCCACCTTAGTCTCATCTTTTCATCCCAATAGGACATATTGATATCCCTTTGATTGTTAGAGGTCTGGTTGTTTACCATTTCAACTATGGTTGCTTCAATTTTATTGGTTAATTGGGCCTAGTGCATTTTACTATCTTTGAAAATCCTCCTATTTCTCTCCTTACAGATTTCCCAGATCATAATGGAGGGGGCAATAATCCAAAAATTCTCATACATACACCCAATATTCCAAATGGGCCATGCATGGAATAGGTCAGAGATAGAGTTAGGAATAGAGATAGAGTTAGGAATAGAGGTATACCAGTTCAGTTGTTTTTTCAACCATCTCCAACAATTATGTGCATAATCAAAGGTTAATAGTAAATGATTAGTTTTTTCTTCCTCCATTTCACATAATGGGCATGTGCTGGGGCCTTCGTATCCAAGGTTTTTGAAGGTTTCATTGGTGAGAAGCCTATTTTGAATTTCCAACCATGCAAACAGGCCAGCTTTTGGTAGGCACCTTTTATCCCAACAAAGTGTTAGGGGTAGGTTGGAGCTCGGGTTATTTTTCTTGATTAACAGGTGTTTATATCCTTAGTTTCATACTTCCCCTTCTTGGACCCGACCCACATCAGTTTATCATCTTTAGAATTTAAAGCAAGGCTTCTTGAGGCTAGGATCCAAGCTAAGAGGTCTCTCTCCTATTCTGGTACATTTAAATTATCCATTGATTTCCATCTCCATTGTTTGAGGCCCCCAATGAAGAATTCTTCCGCATAGTCTTTTACTTTCACAACCCATTGTTCTTCAAGGATGGGTATTATTTTGTTGAAGTCATGAAGTTTGTTGATGGGGGATTGAACCCCCCATGAGTCCCTCTAGAATAGGGAATTCACCCCATTTCCAACATTCCATGTTAGCTTGTCCGTTATGATATCTCTACATTCAAGCATAAAGTTCCAAATTTTGGAACCTTTATGTGGGTGGGTTATGATAAAGATGCTTGTGGGGTGCTTGTTATGTAGGTATTTGTTATAAAGGATTCACGCCCATTTGAATTTAGGGTTATTAAACATTCTCCAGACAAGCTTTGCTCCCAGGGCCTTGCTTTGGAATTTTAGGTCTTTGATACCCAAACCCCCCAGATCTTTAGGTAAGCATATCTTATCCCATGCTATCAATGGGAGTCTTAATTTGTCATTAGAGCCTTGCCAGAAAAATGTCCTAATATGTTTTGTGATTTCCTTACTCTTAGTTGAAGGAAGATCCATGCATGAGAGTTGGAAAATTGGCATTGCTGAGAGAACCGACTTAATCATGGTGGCCTTGCCGGAAGAGGATAAACATTTCCCCTTCCAAGAGGAGATCCTTTTTGTAATTTTGGATTCCCACAAATTGGATGATTTGAACCCTTTGTCTAAGGGAAGTCCTAAGTATTTACATGGTAATTTCTCTATTTTGTATTTAAGAATGTTTAAGATTTTACTTTGGAGTTCTTTATTTGTGTTAAAAAAGATAACGTTGGATTTTAAAGTGTTGATTTCCTATCCAGAATTCGTAGAATAGTTGTCTAAGATTCTTTAAAGTGTTTCTGCTTCTATTGTGTTGCTTAATCCAAACAACATGGTGTCATCAACAAATTGTTGATGGGTAATTGGTTCCATGTTAGAAGTGATTTTAATACCCTTCAGTTGTTGTGTTTCTCTCTCTCTGTTGATCATCCTTCCCAATGATTCAGCCATGATGATAAAAAGAAAGGGGGAGAGGGGATCCCCCTATCTAAGATCTCTTGAGATTTCAAAAAAACCTTCTGAGGCCTCGTTGACTAAGATTGATACTCTAGGTGTTGCAATGCATTCATAGACTAGGTTTATCCATTGCTTATTGAACCCGAATGATTCAAGACATTTGCATAGAAAGTGCCAATCTACTTTATCATATGCCTTTTTAATATCCAATTTTATCATCATGCTCGGCACCTTTTTTTTTTGTACTGGGTGGATTGCTTCTTGAGCAATGATTATGCCATCGTAAATAGATCTGCCTAGCACAAAACCAGTTTGTTCCTCACTAATGATTATGGGGAGAAGTTTGTGAAGTCTATTTGCAATTGTTTTTGTGAGTAATTTCTAAAGGGTATTGCACAGTGCTATTGGTCGGAGATCCTCAATACAGTCCACTATTTCCTTTTTGGGATTAAAGCTATGAGTGTGTTATTTAGTTCTCTTAGGATCTTCCTTGACTTTCTCATCCCCTCAAGAACTTCTGTAATTTCCTGCCCCATGAAGCTCCAGCATTTTTGAAAAAAGTGTGCTGGGAAACCATCAGGGCCATGAGCCTTATCTGGTCCCATTTGGAATAAAGTTGTTTCCACTTCTTCCATAGATAGTTTTTTATTAAGCATCAAGTTGTGTTCTTTAGAGATTAATTTGGGAATGAATTTTAAGAATTCACTCTCATTTTTCCACCTAGAGCCATCTTTATTATTAAGGATATTTTCAAAATACTCTACTACTTCCCTAGCTATAATCTCAGGGTCATCACTGAGAGCTCCTGAGTTTAATTTCATTTTGTTTATTCTATTTATAGCTCTTCGTTGTTTAGTGTTGTTGTGGAAGAAGCTTGTATTTCTATCCCAACATCCAACCAATGTTCCTTAGATTTTTGTTTCCAATATATTTCTTCTCTAGTGAGGATTTCATCATATTGGGCCATATTGGTTTTTTCCTTTTGGTAAAGTAAGTTATCCATCCCAAGCCTGATTATCTCTTCATTATTTCTTTCCATTTCTATCTTAATTTCTCTTTTTTTGTGTAAAGATATTTTCAAAGTGCATTTTTTTCCATATTGTTAAATGCTGCTTTATCTTTTTTAGTTTAGTGACACTTTGAAAGTTTTGGAACCTATAACTTTTGTTTCCTTCCACCATTTTTCTATTAGTTGTATTAGATTTTCATCCCTAAGCCACATTTTTTAAAATCGAAAGGGGGTTTTGGTTGGCTTTAGTTCTTCTGATATGATCAAATGGACTGGGAAATGGTCTGATCCAGAGAATGGGAGGACTGAGGATTCATAAGACTATGTGCGATTCCCACAATGGAAGAATTTGTCAAGTTTTTTTGCAATGTTGTAGAAACCTTGTCTTCGATTATTCCAAGTAAAGGCATCATTTTTCATCTTGAATTCCATCAAGTTACACTTATATGTCCAATCTTTGAACTCTTGAATTGTTTGGGTGATTTTTTTATTACCTCCCCATTTTTCCTTAGGATCTAAGATTGCATTGAAATCCCCACCTATTATGTATGTTTGATTTGTGTCACATAATAGGAAACTCTCTATTTCATTCCACACTTGTCTTTTTGCTTGTGTTTGGAGAGGTCCATAAACATTAATTATAATAAATTTTAATTTGATTTTGATGCTTCTAGCCCACCTGCACATCTAGTTTGGACTTTTGCTTATTAGTATAAAGGATATTAGCCTAGGATCCCATATGATGGCCAATCCACCTGAGGCCCCACAAGCAGTTTGTCCTTCTAATTCTCTCATGCCTAATTTTTTGTTGAGATTTGTCAATTCGATGTTATTTAATTTAGTTTCCTGTATTAGGAATACCTCTGGATTGAATTTAGCAATGCAATGTTTAAAGATACGTTGCTTGTTAGGGGCATTTAGGCCCCTAACATTCCAAGTAATGAGTTTCATAATTCCATGGGAAGGTCTTTCCCCTTCCCTACCTCAAAAAGGTTAGTGATTTTAATCTGGCCAGTAGCGCATCCTTCTTTGGTTAATAATTCAACAATTGATTTTCTCCCTCTCTTTTTTAGTTCAGAAGCATAATCAGGGGGTAAGAAAGTTTTTATGGTTTTATATATCCCCAGGTTGTCCAATTTATCTGTTACCACATCATATTTATGGATCTGTACTTCTTCCTCGGTTACATTAAGTTTGCATAATTTTCTTGCTAACAATGTTTTTTGTAATGCCAGTTCCTCCTCATCTGCTATTTCATTAATGAAAAGTTCAATGAGATCATTTGTAACTTCATTACCAACATACTCAAAAGGATACATTTATTTTTTCTTTCCATCCTTTCTTATCTTTCCATATCCTGTTCACTGTTGTTATTGTTGTAGTTCTTTTTCTCTTTATTTTTCCCCTTTTTTTGTTTCTTTTTTTCCTTTTTTGTTCTTTTTTTTCCTTTTTTGTTCTTGTTCTTTTTCTTTTTTTTAGAGCATCGTGCCTTCTCTGTTGCGTGTGGTATGGGGTGGTTTTCTGGTTCCACCTTGTTATCTTCTTTGTTTTTGATGTCTTTGGTTGTTTCCTCCTGGTTGTCAATGTTAGCTTCATACCTTAGGGGGCTTAGTTCGACTCCAGAATTTATGTTCTGTTCCTTTGAAACATTGATCTGTTCACTCACTAGTTCTTTGGGTGTGTTTTCAATCTTTGCTTTATCTTTTTCATTTTCTGTCATTTTTTGAGTGTTTACTAGTACCTTAGCTCTGGGATTCTGTTTGTTGAACATAAAACCGCCTTTTGGGTTGAATTTTATGTTTATATCCTTATCTATTCCAGAAACAATTTTAGTCTTAGTACTATATTTCTCAGTATTCTAAATAGTGGAGGTAGCATCCATGGATGCGCTATCCCCCATAAGGATCTCTGGATGAATCTGGTAAATTGAATAGTTTGTAATGATTTTGATGGGTTCGAATTTTAGTTTGTCTATCTCAACACTAGCTAATATTTTAATGTCAAAGGATTTCATGTATTTTTCTTCCAAACCCTCGAAACCTCCTAAAAAATCCCCTAATTTTTTAGGGTATGATTGTGCATTAGTTCAACTGGCATTTTAGGGAGTCAAATCCATTTTGGCACCCTAAGTTTATCAAAATCTTTGGGCGAGAAGTTAGGTTTCCAATTAAAAAATTTGAAACAATAACCTTTAAAGAATCCGTGATTGTTCCTAAGTAAATGACTTTTAAGTTCACATGAATTGCATTTGATAAACAAAAAATCATTTTCCAGACAGGTAATACTTATCTCATTATTCGTGGTAGACTTCAACCAATGGAGGACATCAGAGGTCGACGCTCCAAATCCAAACCATTTGCCAAAGAGCCCAAGTTCATTGTAACGTTCCCATAATTCGTTTGTGTGTTTTCTGCTAATTATCATTATGTTATCCATGCTAAAGCTTGGCCGCTTCTGAGTGATTTTAGGGCACTGTTTAGGGTTGACATCCTCCCTGCACCTGGTTTGGGTGTATGACTTTGAGCTTGTCACGGAGGGTCTTCTTAACCCTAATTTTATTCTATTAGCCCCAGAAGCAACATCGTTTTGGGCTCATGATAAACTCTCCATGTGGGAGAATGGTAAATAAGAAATCTTTTCATTGTTAGGGTGCAATTTATCTTGAAAGACCTTCAAGATGGGCTGAACTTCCCCTTTCTGCACTATTAAAGGAATTGCCTGTTTTATTAAAGATGCCCTAGGATGCCACTGAGTTTGTCTCCAAAACCGATTTTACCAAAGTCAAGGGAGGATCATCTATGTTTCTCAGGCCGAGGAGAGAACCCTTTGGGACCTAGACAACCCTTTTGCATATCTCATTAAGCTATAGATTAGTTAAATTTGCTCTTGTGGAGTATGATTGAGAGACATTCAGGGCTTCAAATCTATTTGAGGTTCCCACAACATTTTTATGGACCCCCTATGGATTAAATCTACTCTGCCATGTCCCAAAAATCCTCCCTAGTCTCCAGGGATGATTCAAGGGTTTTGTAGATATGTTTCTGCTTATCGCAATAGTTCGCATTTTCGCTAATTAATTGAAAACTTGTTATCATATAATATTGTATTTTATTAATATTATAAATATAATTTAGATTATAATTAATTAGTTTAATAATATGCATAATATTAAATTATTTATTAAAACCTTAATCTCTATTTTTTTTATAATATTTTAATAATTTAATATATTTTACTTTACTAATATATTATTATATATAATTTTTTTTTGGATTAGATATCAAAAAAGCATAACATAGCACCAGCAAAATGACTGAGTTCAGCAGTAGCTGGGGCACCAGTAGAAGGTGCATATACAAAATACACAGTTAACGAGTACTCCACTATATCAGGGATGATTACAATTGATATACATACTTGTAGACAAAATTAACATTAAAACATACTAAGCATCAGCTAGGGAATTAAGATTTTAGCATCTGGTGAGCTGTTGTTCCCTAGTGGGGGGAGCCATGCCACCTAGCCCATACTTACTTCCGTCCATATTTCCACCTGACCATCAAGTATATATTTCTTATGAGGATGGGATGCACACTCACTAATCAGGTCAACCTCCTCCTGAATGATCTCCATATGCATCTGTCTACGTTCCAATTGCCTCATGAAGGCCATCAAAGCTTATTCAAAACCTGCTTTTCCTAGTTCATCCCTCTCCCAAGTGAATCCATGTGATAGTTCACGAATGTACACCGTAGTGGCCCCCTTATTGATCCACTTGTCAAACTTGTCTGAGTTGAGTTTAAGCACAACAGTGACATGCATGGAAATAGAATGAGAAATGAGTCTCCTAAGAGACTCGGTGTGGTGCCTAGTATTGCTATTAAAGATGTCATCATTGTGATACTTCCATATGAGCCAAAGAACTTCCAAAGAGAAACAAGACCAAAAGATATTTGCAATTTTCCTACAGCCCTTGATATAGCCTATAATAAAATCTATGTAATCAAGAGAAACAGATTCTTAGTTAAAACCAAATAGTCTCCATATTTCTTTAGCAAAATGGCATTCAAAGAGGATATGTTTCACAGATTCAGGTACTCTGCATATGCTACAACTTAATAAAGCACCTTAATTATTTTTTATGGGGAGTTTATTTAGCAGTAGGCACTAGCCAAAGAATTGTTTTTTTGGTTCATTACGGGCCATCCAAAACCTACTTAGACAATCTTTCTAGGTCTTTAGTTCCCAGTTTAGGTCCCAACATTTGTTAAGGTATAGAAAAATGGTATCGACCTTAGTGAGTGTAGAATATATGCATTTGGCTTTTAGGGAAGGGAGAGGTGTGCCATCAGTCCAAGAAAGTGCAGTCATGGGGGGGCGAGGGAGAGGGGGGCAGGAGGGGGGAAGAGCAGAGGATAATGCCATTCTAAGTATGTTATACGTCTTGCTCTAGGATTCCAGGATAGAAAAGGTGAGTTGTAGCTCCTCCCACAATCTGAGTTGGTTATTTGTAAACAGTTATTCAATGTGTTTAATACCCTGATTATGTCATTTCAATGCTAAATAGCCTTGGAGAGTGGCCAACGGTTTCCCATTATGAAATAAATTCCACCATATTGATCTGTCATCAACAACATTCCCCTGTTTAGTGCCATCAACTTTAATATTCACCAAGTGTCTCACATGTTCCCAGGCCTTCCATAAGGACTTGAAGATATCAGACCCATTCGGAGCTACCTCAAACTGCCCCATAAGACTATCAAGTAGTGGGAGGTCCTTCTATTTCTTAGCTTTCTTAGGAACTGAGCATATAATAATATTCATTATAAGAACTTTCCATGGATCATTACCTTCCATGGCCTTAAGGATCTACTTGGAAGTAAGAGAAATGCCTTGTAGCTTTAGGTCTTTCAACCCCATCCCACCAAATAGTTTATTCATAGTGCACCACTCCTACTTGACTGCATGTTGTTTCTTAGTACCCTTGCCATCTGACCATAAGAATTCCCTAATCTACTTTTGGACATGGTTAAATTGGTAGTTCTTAAATAACCAAGCTGATGAGAAATAGATATTATATGAGGCCAATATTTTTTGACACACCTGTTATCTTCCAACCAAGGTGAGAAAATTCTTATTCCACTTGGAGAGTTTCTTATCAATCTTGTTCCTTACCCATTCCCACATTTCTTTTAGAATTGGGAGGATAGAGAAGGGAATACCTAGATATTTTACAATCTGTGTTGGGCCCAACCAATTGAGAGAAAACTTTGTAAGCCAGCCCAGAGGGTTGTCATCCCAACCAAGAAAATTGGATTTGTGTAAAGCAATTTTGCTACCAGATGCTAGACAAAAGATATCAATATTTTTCATCAGGGCAGTAAGGTTCTCTTCCTCAATTAGTTAATAGTGTAGTGTCATCAGCAAATTGGACATTACAAATTTCCTCCTTGTTAGGTAATGTAGTACCCCTAATAGGGGGAGTAGAAGAGGAGTCCTTAATTAGGTAGAACATTGCATCAACAGCTAGAACAAAGAGGGCAGGAGATAAAGGGCACCCCTGTCTGATGGATCTAGTAAGTGCAAAATTGGAGGACCTTAATCCATTGACTTGAACAATAGCATTGGCATCACATAGTAAGGTTCTGACAATATTACAAAATCTAGGGGGGAAGCCTAATGATTGAAGCATCTGAATGATATAGTCCCATTCTATCCTTTCATAAGCTTTCTCAAAATCTATGAGCAACATGGCTCCACTCTACCCTAATTCCTTCATCTAGTGCAAGGAATCCCAACATGTAATTAAGTTTTCTAGTATATACCATCCTTTAACAAACCCTATTTGAGTAGTGCTGACAATCTTAGGCAAGATTTTTTCCAAGCTGCATGCAACCAACTTAGCTAAAATTTTGTAAGACACATTCAACAGTGTGATAGGCCTCCAATTTTTAAGTAGGGTTTTGTCTCCTTCCTTGGGAATGAGCTTTATTATACCTTGGTTAATATTCTTGCCTAAGGAGCCACTATTTATCACCTCAGAGTATAGGGAGTGTAGATCATCAATAATCCATCCAATGTTTTCTTTATAAAATTCTACTGGAAACCCATCAGGGCCGGGGGATTTATCATTACTAAGAGCCAAGATAGCTCCCCTGATTTCTTCTTTTGTAATATCCATTTCAAGTATCTTACTATCCTCCTTGTCAATAAGTTTAGGGACTAAGGACATAATAATATTTTTGGCATTTTCTTGTTCCTCCCTACCTAGTTCAGTAGAGAATAGATTCTTGTAGAACTGGGAAAAGCATTCAAGAATTTCAGTTGGTTCAGATAGGCTCTTATTTTGATCCCAGATAGTGTCAATTTTTTCTCTGGCTTGTTTAATTTTAAGAATATGAAAGAAGAATTTAGATCCTCGATCTCCAGTATCTAACCAATTCAATTTATCCCTAGCTCTCCATCCTTTGATTTTCTGATTCTGCAGTCTTCTAAGATTGGTCTTGACCCTATAAAGCTGGTTGGTGAGTGATATATTCTCAGGGTCCCCTTGGAGGGCATTGTGTAGTTGTAACTCAGAGGCTCTGGCATCTTTTGCCTTCTTTTTACCCATAGCTTGACAGAGTGAGGTCCAGGCTTTAATATTCTGATTCCATCTATCTATCTTGGACATTTGGGGATTACCATATTTATTAAACATTTTTACTAGACACATGGCACAATTCAAGTCCTCATCCTTTAAAAGATTGGTGTTCATTCTAATGTTCAAGCTAGGGTTTGGTGGGGTCACCCTATTATCAGTTAGCTTTAGTAGACTCTTTTATTATATTGTTGATGGTTACACCAAGTGTACCATATTGCTTTATACTCACCCTTCTTTCCTACTAGAGGATAAATCAATTTCATCTTGTTAGTCATCCTTTCCCACTCTAGTTTCTTAGCACCCTTCCATTCCACCTTATTACCTCCCTATTTATCTTGAGCATTTACTACCATGTTGAAATCCCCTCCCAGGAACTAGGGGATATCCTCCAAGTTAGCAATCCATTCCCACATACTTTCCCTTTCCCAGTAGTCATTGGAGGCATAAATTAGGCATATACCAAAGGTGGAATTCCCATTCTGAATGATATCCCATATTGATTTTATCTGATATCCGATTTTTGTACAAAAATATGTCGTCCCCAAAAAAAATTCTAGTTGTCGCCATTTATGAACTGTTGCCACCATTTATGAACTAAACTACCACATGGCAGAAATCTGATATCCAATTAAATTAGATATCGGATTTTATTAGTCATATTTTAGAGAGAGAGAGGGATAGAAGGAGAGGGAGAGAGGGAGAGAGAGAGAGAGGGAGAGAGAGAGAGAGAGAGAGAGAGAGAGAGAGAGAGAGAGAGAGAGAGAGAGAGAGAGGAGAAGGAGAGGGAGAGAGAGAAAGAGAGGGGAGAAGGAGAGGGAGAGAGAGACAAAGAGAGGGAGAGAGGGAGAAAGAGAAGAGAGAGAGAGAGGAGAGAGAGAGAGAGAAGGAGAGAGGGAGAAAGACACCATATGACACCAAATCATGTCGTTAGGGGTCATATTGTGTCCTATGACCCCGTAAGACACAATATGACCCCTAATGACATGATTTGGTGTGTTAAGGGGTCCTATGGTGTCGTTAGGGGTCATATGGTGTCCATAGGGGTCATATTGTGTCTTACGAGGTCGTAGGACACAATATGACCCCTAACAACATGATTTGGTCATAGGACACAATATGACCCCAAATGACATGATTTGGTGTCTTAAGGGGTCCTATGGTGTCATTAGGGGTCATATGGTGTCCCATGAACCCTTATGACCTCTTAGGACACCATATGACCCCTAATGACACCATATTATTGTGTCCTAAGGGGTCATATTATGTCTTAAGGGGTCCTATGGTGTAAATATGACCCCTAACGACATGATTAGGTGTCTTAAGGGGTCCTATGGTGTTGTTAGGGGTCATATGGTGTCCATAGGGGTCATATGGTGTCCCATGAACCCTTATGACCTCTTAGGAAACCATATGACCCCTAATGACACCATATTATTGTGTCCTAAGGGGTCATATTGTGTCTTAAGGGGTCCTATGGTGTAAATATGACCCCTAACGACACCATAGGACCCCTTAAGACACCAAATCATGTCATTAGGGGTCATATTATGTCTTACAGGGTCATAGGACATAATATGACCCCTAACAAGATGATTTGGTGTTGTTAGGGGTCATATGGTGTCTTGGGAAACCATAGGACCCCTTAAGAAGTAATATGACTCCTTAGGACACAATATGACCCAAAGCGACCTAATATGGTGTCACTAGGGGTTATATGGTGTCCTAAGAGGTCATAATTGTTCATGGGACACCATATGACACCATAGGACCCCTTAAGACACCAAATCATGTTGTTAGGGGTCATATTGTGTCTTATGGGGTCGTAGGACACAATATGACCCCTAACGACATGATTTGGTGTCTTAAGGGGTCCTATGGTGTAGTTAGGGGTCCTATGGTGTCCATAGGGGTAATATGGTGTCCCATGAACCCTTATGACCTCTTAGGACACCATATGACCCCTAATGACACTATATTGTTGTGTCCTAAGGGGTCATATTGTGTCTTAAGGGGTCCTATGGTGTAAATATGACCCTTAATGACATGATTTGATGTCTTAAGGGGTCCTATGGTGTCACAAGACACCATATGACCCCTAACGACACCATATGACCCCTTAAGACACCAAATCATGTCATTAGGGGTCATATTGCATCTTACGGGGTCGTAGGACACAATATGACCCCTAACGGCATGATTTGGTGTCGTTAGGGGTCATATGGTGTCTTGGGACATCATAGGACCCCTTAAGACACAATATGACCCCTTAGGACACAATATGACCCAAAGCGACCAAATATGGTGTCACTAGAGGTCATATGGTGTCCTAAGAGGTCATAAGGGTTCATGGGACACCATATGACACCATAGGACCCCTTAAGACACCAAATGATAACATTAGGGGTCATATTATGTCTTACGGGGTCGTAGGACACACTATGACCCCTAACGACATGATTTGGTGTCTTAAGGGGTCCTATGGTGTCGTTAGAGGTCAAATGGTGTCCCATGAACCCTTATGACCTCTTAGGACACCATATGACCCCTAATGACACCATATTGTTGTGTCATAAGGGGTCATATTATGTCTTAAGGGGTCCTATGGTGTAAATATGATGTGTAACGACATGATTTGGTGTCTTGAGGGTCCTATGGTGTTGTTAGGGGTCATATGGTTTCCATAGGGGTCATATGGTGTCCCATGAACCCTTATGACCTCTTAGGACACCATATGACCCCTAATGACACCATATTGTTGTGTCCTAAGGGGTCATATTATGTCTTAAGGGGTCCTATGGTGTAAATATGACCCCTAATGACATGATTTGGTGTCTTAAGGGGTCTTATTGTGTCACAAGACACCATATGAACCCTAACGACACCATAGGACCCCTTAAAACACCAAATCATGTCATTAGGGGTCATATTATGTCTTACGGGGTCGTACGGCACAATATGACCCCTAACGACATGATTTGGTGTCGTTATGTGTCATATGGTGTCCATAGGGGTCATATGGTGTCTTGGGACACCATAGGACCCCTTAAGACATAATATGACCCCTTAGGACACAATATGACCCAAAGTGACCCAATATTGTGTCACTAGGGGTTATATGGTGTCCTAAGAGGTCATAAGGGTTCATGGGACACCATATGACACCATAGGACCCCTTAAGACACCAAATCATATCGTTAGGGGTCATATTGTGTCTTACAGGGCTGTAGGACACAATATGACCCCTAACGACACAATTTGGTGTCTTAAGGGGTCTTATGGTGTCACAAGACACCATATGACCCCTAACGACACCAATCGACCCCTTAAGACACCAAATGATAACATTAGGGGTCATATTATGTCTGACGAGGTCCTAGGACACAATATGACCCCTAATGAAATGATTTGGTGTCTTAAGGGGTCTGATGGTGTCGTTAGGGGTCATGTGTTGTCCATAGGGGTCATATGGTGTCCCATGAACCCTTATGACCTCTTAGGACACCATATGACCCCTAATGACACCATATTGGGTCACTTTGGGTCATATTGTGTCCTAAGGGGTCCTATGGTCTCTCTCTCTCTCTCTCCCCCTTTCCTTCCTTCTCTCTCTCTTTCTCTCCCTCTCTCTCTCTCTCTCTCTCTCTCTCTCTTTCATTCTCTCTCTCTCTCCCTGTCCTCCTCCTCTCTCTCTCTCTCTCTCTGTCTCTATCTCTCTCTCTGTCTCTGTTTCTCTTTGTCTCTCTCTCCCTCCCTCCCTCTCCTCCTCCTCCTCCTCTCTCTCTCTCTCTCTCTCTCTCCCCCTCTCTCTCTCTTTCTCCCTCTCTCCCTCTCCTCCCTCTACCTCTCTCCCTCTCTCTCTCTCTTTCTCCCCCTCTCTCTCTCTCTCTCTCTCTCTCTCTCTCTCTCTCTCTCTCTCTCTCTCCCCTTCTCTCTCTCTCTCTCTTTCTCCCTCTCTCCCTCTCCTTCTCTCTCTCTCTAAAATATGACCAATAAAATCTGATATCCAATTTAATCGGATATCAGATTTCTGCCATGTGGCAGTTTACTTTATAAATGGTGGCAAAGGGAAATTCTTTGGGGACCGCAAATTTTTGTACAAAAATCGAATATCCAATATCTGAGTTTTGTACTCAAATTTTCAAATTTCAAATTTTGGTTCAGGAAAGCTTTGGTATTAGGCTTGGAAGTGACAAGCTTGGAAAGTCAATTGAAAAAATGTGTTTTTCAGTATTCCTTGATTTTCCAGACTTTACACTAGTGGCTGATGACTTTTTTTGTAGCCAAAATTGATAAAATGAAAAGGGTTTTTTAAGGATGTTCCTAGCTTTCCAAGAATATAAGGCTTGTCTTATTTCAACTTTAGTAAATAATAATTATTTATTTTCTAATTAAATTCTAACAATAGTCCTAATTGATATATTGATTGAGAAACACTCATAACTTTCAAACGGTATAATATTTTTTGAAACCGAAACATGCGTCACATCCTATGGTTCATCTACTATAGGGAAAACTTAAAAAAAATTAAATTTCATAAGGTTTTGACCAAGTTAAGGTGGTTAGACATAGGAGTTTCTAAATTTTTGAAAAGCTGTAGTAGAAGAATCATAAATAATTATTTAATAAATTAAAAATTAAAAAAAAATATGTGTCACATCTGGACATGAGTCTAATACTTATATTATAAATATTATAAAAAAATATTAAGATTTGATTGTGATTAGGGTGGTCAGACATACGTCTACTTATTTTTTTCCTGAAATTTTAGTACCACTGCATTGAAATTTGAAATTTTCATCAAATAGGATTTTTTTTCTTCCAAAAAACAACTAGTAGCTTAGAAACTACATTCAATTTTCTATATATTCTCTTCTTACATATTTTGAAAATAATGCTCACAACTTATTCAAATTTTCATGTCAAGTTGCATAACTCGGATTTTTCTAAAATTTCATTGCCACTTAAGGGCTTGTTTTGGCACACCATGATCCTGCACATACCTGCCCCTTGGAGTTCCAATTCGGCCTTTTGGAGGGCATTGTGCAGTTGTAACTCAGAGGCTCTGACATCTTTCACCTTCTTTTTACCCACAACTTGACAGAGTGAGGTCCAGGTTTTAATATTCTGATTCCATCTGTCTATGTTGGACATTTGGGGATTACCATATTTATTAAATTTTTGACCAGACACAGGGCACAATTCAAGTCCTCATCCTTTAAAAGATGTGTTAATTCTAAAGTTCAAGCTAGGGTTTGGTGGGGTTACACTATTATCAGTTAGCTTTAGTCCTATCATAATAGGATGATGATCTGAAAGTGTACATGGTATGACAACATACTAAACTCCCCCATCATTTTAAAAAATTTCAAAGAAGTCTTTGTTGAAATAAAATCTATCAAGCCTGCAGTAGACTCTTTTATTATACTGTTGATGGTTACACCAAGTGTACCATATTTCTTTATACTCACCCTTCTTTCCTGCTAGAGGATCAATCAATTTCATCTTGTTAGTCATCCTTTCCCACTGCAGTCTCTCAACACCCTTCCATTCCACCTTATTACCTCCCTGTTTATCTTGAGCATTTACTACCATGTTGAAATCCCCTCCTAGGAACCAGGGGATATCCTCCAAGTTAGCAATCCATTCCCACATACTTTCCCTTTCCCAATAGTCATTGGAGGCATAAATTGAGCATATGCCAAAGGTGGTGTTGCCATTCAGAATGATAGCCCATACTGCCCTTGCACAAGGGGATTGCCCCCATTTTTCTACCTTATTAGCCCAATTAGGGTTTAATAAAATTGCAGCACCTCCTCTTCCTTTAGGGTGGTTGGTATATAGGGGAGTGGCCTCCCTCCAAATGGATTTTAATCCAACCTCTAAGGTGAATCCCACTGATTTTAACTCTTGGAGCATAAGACAGTCAATATGTTTGTGCATATTTAGAAATATTTTGACCACATATTTCCTATCAGGAGCCTCAAGGCCCCTGATGTTCCATGAAATGGCTTTCAACATTGGGAGGGTTGTTCAGTAGTTTCCATCGGGGACTTAAACCCCTCGAAGCACTTAGGCCAATCATCAGGATTAGAGAGGAGACTAGCATCAAAGGCCACTGTTGAGAGTGGTCTACCTCTTTTTTTCCTTAGTTCAGAGAGCTATTTGGGTCCAAATGATTCCTTCCTGGCTGATGCCTCCTTAGATACCTTAGGAGATCTTTTCATTCTTTTTTTCTTGGATTTATTTCCTGATAAGTCTCCTTCCCCATTATTAGATCCAAAGTCAAATATTCTATAATCTGGAGAGAATGGCTTATCCCCACCATTGTTGTTAACCTCACATTCATCAAGTTCCACATAGGGTCCAGTGCCATGATCATCCTCAATGGCTTTGTCGGAAGGGGGGATGGTTAGCCCCAAATCCCCATCAATGTCACCTAATGCTAATTCAAGGGGTGTGGTAGGGTTTGTGTCCCCTCCCCCTCAACCTTGGCCTCCAAGGGAGTGTTTGAATCGACAACTATGGGAGGGATGTTCTTTTCCCCAAGGATGTCCCAATTTCCCGTACATTCAGCCCCCAAACTTATAATGTAGATGACATTGGTGGTATCTTGAAGACCACCATCATCCCCTTCGATCAACTCATGGAGGAAGGGCATGGTATTGGCCTCAATTTCCTTTTTCTGATTACTTAAAGACACTTTGAGTTGTTTTCTATGTTTTGTAGCAATTTTTAACTTTTCAAGGATAATTTGCTATGGATTTTGGGTCCTGGGTCCATCAACGTTAATAAGGAATCCAACCACTTCAGGTTCCTGTGATCTAGGGATACTAGTGGCCAAGTTGGCCTCTTTTATGGCCTTTTGATATTTAGCCAAACACTCAACAATCGATGGAGGAGCACTGGGTGGGTTAGAGTAGCCTTGAGGGTGGGGGATTAGTGGAAGGTGGGGTTGACAGATCGGTATGGTTAGATTGAGAGTGGATGGAGGGGATGGAAGGAGGAGATTCAGTGTGCAATGGGGGGGGAGTAGGGTCAGTCTATTTAGGGTTCGAGGGGGCTTCAGAGGTAGAGCATCTAGAATGCCAAGCAGAGGTATTCTTGGAATGAACGACACTATTCCCCGCTAACAAAGGATAGTTTTTGAGAAAATGTCCACTTCTTCTACACTTATGACAAGCATTAATTCCTCCCAAATACTCTAAGGGACATGAAAATAACTGGTTTTCAATGCATATATCAATTACAGAGGGAAGAGTCGAGCCAAGATTGAGGGCAATAAGCAGTCTTGCATCCATATGGGTAATAGGGCAGCAGAAGAGTTGATTTTAATCACTTTACCTAGGGGTTAGATAATTTTTGAGATACAATTCCATAAAAAGGTGGCATGTTTTTTATAATAACCCATTTAGGGCTAGATAGCTCCATGACTTCCTCATTACATGCAACAGGATTCCAAGGAACAACCCTAAAACAAGAGTTTCCAACATTCTAGAATTATTTTTCTAGCACTTTCTTCTGTGTTTCTTTATCATTAAAAAAAAAAGAAATAGTCCAATTGTAACATTCTACAGAATGAAAAATGAATGCCAAGCTTTGAAAACCAAACATCTTGAAACCATCTATTCAAATACTGCCTAGACAACATTCTATCTACATCAAGGGCTGCTAAAAAAATCGCAGAATCCCTAAGTCTAGAAATTGCCGTAGAAATACATTCTACCATGGAAGAATTAGGTTTAATGACAACTTTAGGTGCCGAGGCAGCCTCACCTTCTTCATGGGCCTGGCTTGCTACTGCATCTTGGAGGACCTCTGACTCGAACCTTGCATTCTCTAGGAAGATGGTACAGTGCCCTTCAACTGCCTAGTAGAATGATTTGTTCCCTTCGGCATTGCCCTGGTTGTTTTTCTTTCCTTCTGCAATGTTTAGGTTGAATTTATTGCTGACCCCAACCTTATTCTTCTCCATTAACGGAGACACGAGATGAATTGAATGTGGGAGCCTCTCCGTATGCCTGGGAGCCCTCGACCAAAGAGATGACTTGCTTCCAAGGACTGTTCATATTCGTCCATGGTTACAGAGCCAACTTTTTCACCTTTTCACAATTGAAAAAAAAGTATTATATATAATTTAATTATTCATTGATTATATATAATTAACATATTTAATTTTGATTTTATTCTAATATTGAAAATGTATTTAATCCTAATATAATAATTCTAATTATATTATTGTATATATATAGGCTTAAATATATTAATAATATTTTATAATATTAAAATTATTTATTCCTTTTTTATCTAATATTTAATTTAATTATATACTATATAGAAAATATATATTAATATTTTTATCAAAGATATATTTTTATATTACTAAATTGCATGAGGAAAGATTTAGATATAGATTTTAAATAATTTGAAAAGAAAATTAAAACATACAAATTATTATTTTAATGACCTAAAAATTTGCCTATAAAAAAATTCATGTACAAAGATGCAAATTATTTGAGCAAATTAGATTGAAGAAAAATAATTTCTATAATTTGAAAACAAAATCATGCATCTTAACCAATTGAATAATAACGAGGTAATGTTAGATATGTTGAAATAAAGAGAAACAATCATATATCCTAAAATTCAATCATTACCACCAAGAAGAAGACACAATCATCACTCAACAAATGATAATTAATTTCATAAATGTTATTAGTACTTGTCGTTAGGCAATACTATTGTAATGAAAATTCATTTGTCATGTTTAAATGGTTATTAAATAAAATTATTTAAACTAATGAAAACAAAATATTTTCTTCTTTAATTTTTTTTTTAATTTTATATATAATATAGATGCGGGTTTTTTAACTTTATAATTTACAAAAAATATTTTACTTGTAAATGATTGGCTAATATTCTTTTGGCTCTTATATCCGAGTTTTTGGGAAGGACACTCCATTAAAGATATGAGTATTTAATCTCACCTTAAGTTTCTTCGTAGTGTCTACCATGCATAATCTTTTCCCTTGACTATCAATGTTTCATTTTTCTGATTATCGGAAGCAGCATTATATCTCTTATTTTGCAGGTAGTTCCATTTTTCCAGATGCCACTCCTCGCCATTGCATGCATAATCTATTTGCCTCATAATCAGAGTTTTATTTTGCTATTTAAACTGCTTATTGAAATCATATTTCATTCAGAAAGCTTCATCCATCTCTGCAGGAATACAAAATGTAAGCCTTACCTGTTAGTCAATTTATGGGCGGCTCTAAGGTAAACTAGTCTACCGAATGCTAAAAAGCATGGCCCAACTGGAACTTGAACTTATGACCTTCCCTATAGGCATGGTGAACCCAGGTGTTTTACCACTCAACACCCTTTTGCAAATTAATGTCACAAAAAATGTATCTTCATCAACGATGACACTGTATACATATAAAAATATTTTTTGTGTTTAAATAATTGTGAATTTTATTTGTTGATTATTTAATTCATTTTTTTCTTGGTTTTAAATTTTAAATCTTGAATCTTTTGCAGACCTCATCCTTCTATGACTGTTTATCTAGTTTTGGTTTGCAAACAATTAGTTTTTTCCTATAATTTCTCTTTATCATCTTGATGATGCAAAATAAATTATATAATTGAATTCACAAATAATATGCAATAAACATCCTGAATAAACCTAACCTACAATTAATTTAGACAAACTTATTGGTGCCATAAACACGCCTATTTGTAAACCTTTAGTCATATGGAAAGCATAGAGACAATGCAACATATAGTTAGCAAAATACTAAGTTGTGGGATGAATGTGAAGCAAAAAGACATTGTAAACTCTTATGTATTTAGAATATATATAGAGATATATTGAGGTAAGAATCATTTATGAGTATAAATCTTAAGAGTTCAAGGACCCAAGAGGTTAAGAATGGGAATCTCCATGGTAAAAAATAACTAGAAGGATGCACAGATTATAAGAGTTCAACAAAGGTTTGGATACTTTAAAATCCCACACATTAAGCAACAAATTAAGCTTAGAGAATGCTAATCAATTTTGAGTAACACTTTTAAGCTTATAAATCAAAGATTTATGTATGTGACTTAAGCTGTTCAATACTTTAATAATTGATGGTTTATCTTCCCATTCATATTCTTGTACATGTACTCAACATGTGCTATATGTGAAAGAGGGCGTCAATTTGACATTCAACTGTCATTACCTTAAATTTTCATTTCCTAGCAGATACGCATCACTACATTGCTTTATGCTTTCCTTCATTTTCAGAAATAAAATGATAGATAAGGGAAGTGCTAAAATCCTTTTTTCCATCAATTTATCATTTAGCTTGCTTCTTAACTCAATCAAATCACAATTCATCGTATACAAAAGAAAACATTATCAACAACCGATTATGGTGAAAGCATTTTCTATGCGAATATGCTATTTATTAGAAGAAGAATTTGACATTTACTCTTTAAGACTCTACATTGCACAATCATTTTGCAATGCAATGAAAGGTAATGCTACAAATATGAATAACATTTGATCATAAAATTTGTTTCCAAAACTAAGAGTTCCTCACAACAAAAGGCTCCACTCTTATGTACAAACCTGAGCCAAACAATTGCATTCAAATTTCATGCCTAAATTTTTTTGTCATGCTCTTCTAACAGCTGATTAAATTGACACCCTCCGAATAACCATGTATTGAAGTTTCAATAATTATTACAAAGTACTTCAATAACTAAATTATTTAAACTTTTGCCTCCCAAATAATTCACTAAATTTCAAATTCTAGTTATAATTAATAAATATTGTTAATAAATGCATCTAATTGAGATTTAATTGACATATTTACAGTTATATATTTTAATTACATAATTCTTATGCTCACTATTTTGTATACAAATTAATAACGCATCACCTCAAATGAGTATTAGTTACATTAAATAAATACAAATTTTGTTAAAACTCAAATTAAAACATTTTCCTTACCAATATTTCACTAAATTTCAAACTATAAAATAAAATGAAACAAATTTAAGAAAATAACATACTAGTTACAATAAATAAATATTTCTAATAATTATAACAAATATTATTATTAAACTAAAAATTATTAAGGCAAGTACTCGCCACTATGTGGCACTTTTTTAATTTAATATATTTAAGTTAAAGTATTTAAATTAGTCTAGATAAGTTATTTAATGAAACTTAATTAAATTACTTTAAAGTAAATATACTAGCTATAAAATAGCTCTTTAGTGAACAAAATATCTCTTCAATAATATAACTTTGATATATATATATATATATATATATATATATATATATATATATATATATATATATATATATATATATATATATATATATATATATATATATATATATATATATATATATATATATATATATATATATATATATATATATATATATATATCCAACATAAAGATCCAACATAAAAAGTAGTATAAATTAAAACTCTAGTAATATAATAAAATTAAATAAAACAACTTTAAAGTAAATATACTACATATAAAATAGGTCTTAAGTGAACAATATAACTCTTCAATATACTATTTAACAAAAAAATATATAAGGATCAAAATTAAATATACTAGTTATAAAATAACTCTTCAACATTATGTGAAGGTAGAAAGAAGTGAAATGTGAATGTGTTAACAAACAAAAATATATTCAAAAACTCATATAAAAATAATGAAAATTAAAACTATAAGAAATAAATATAAACATGTTCACAAAAAAATATTAAAAAACTGACATAAAAAATAATATGCACAAAAAAAACTGACATAAAAAATAATAATGAAAACTATAATATCTCTATGTGTTTTAGATATTCTCCGTTTGTAATAAAATAAAGTTATAAAATATTCATTAAATAAGAAACCCATAATTATAAAAAACAAGTGCCACATGGCTAGTACTTGCCTTTTTTTTAGTATAGTTTTAATAATAATTATGATTTAATTTACTCTTGAAATGAAATGTCTTCGAAAAGCTATATTTTTTAAATTTTTTAAAAAGAATAAGTGATATATTTTTACATATTTATGCAATGAAGGGTAATGCTACAAATATGAATAATATTTGATCATAAAAGTTGTTTTCAAAACCAAGAGTTCCTCACAACAAAAGGCTCCACTCTTATGTACAAACCCGAACCAAACAGTTGCCTTCAAATTTAATGCCTAAAGAATTTTGTCATGCTCTTCTAACAGCTAATTAAATTGACACCCTCCGAATAACCATGTATTGAAGTTTCAATAATTAGTACAAAGTACTTCAATAACTAAATTATTTAAACTTTTGCCTCCCAAATAATTCACTAAATTTCAAATTCTAGTTATAATTAATAAATATTGTTAATAAATGCATCTAATTGAAATTTAATTGACATATTTACAGTTATATATTTTAATTTCATAATTCTTATGCTCACTATTTTGTATACAAATTAATAATGCATCACCTCAAATGAGTATTAGTTACATTAAATAAATACAAATTTTGTTAAAACTCAAATTAAAACTTTTTCCTTACCAATATTTCACTAAATTTCAAACAATAAAATAAAATGAAACAAATTTAAGAAAATAACATACTAGTTACAATAAATAAATATTTCTAATAATTATAACAAATATTATTATTAAACTAAAAATTATTAAGGCAAGTACTTGCCACTATGTGGTACTTGTTTAATTTAATATATTTAAGTTAAAGTAATTTAAATTAGTCTAGATAAGTTATTTAATGAAACTTAATTAAATTACTTTAAAGTAAATATACTAGCTATAAAATAGCTCTTTAGTGAACAAAATATCTCTTCAATAATATAACTTTGAGAGGTAGGGTGAAATGTGAGCATGTTTTTTTTATATATATATATATATATCCAACATAAAGAGCCAACATAAAAAGTAGTATAAATTAAAACTCTAGTCATTTAATAAAATTAAATAAAACAGTTTGGATATGCGAAATGTATGCGAAAAGCAAAATCTCTTCTGCAAAACCTCCAAAACATCCCCGAGGGAAGGGGAGGTTTCTTGGGAAATGGCAGACTAGTTTTTCTCCTCTGGAGGTCCATAAAAATGCTATAAGCACTGTGAACAATTTCAATGTCCTGAATTCATATGCTACAGGGGCAAATGCAACAACCTTAAAGCTCAATGAAATTAGCAAAATGGCTTTGGGGGCTTCGAATGGTTTACTCCTTGACCTAGAAAAAACAAATGGTCCCTCCTCTTCTTCGACAAAGACAGTCAGGAAGCAAACTAGGTTTCCCTGTAATATTCAAACAAATACTTCCTCTTAGATGAAGGAGGCTTTCCACAATAACTCACGGGTTATATTGAATTATGGGTACCCTAACAAAAGAAGGTCTTCTAGATCTCCTCTCTCCCAGGCAACCGCACTAGGGTTAAGAAAACCCTACTCAATAGTTTCAAATTCTTCCACTAGAAGAAGGGAGGGTTTTTTCCCTAAGAAATATCCTATAAACATCCAAAAGCCATCATGCTTCAACACATATAACATTATGATAATAAGTGACAAATATACTGATGAATTATGGGAATGTTACAATGCTCGAGGGCTCTTCGGCAAATAGTTTGGTTTTGGAGCTTCTTCCTCTGAGGTCCTGCAATGGTTGAAGTCCATCACGGGAAATCAGATAAGTATCTTGAGCCTAGATAATGATTTTTTATTTATCAAATGAAATACTGTGGATCTCAAAAACAATTTACTTAAAAATAATCATAGATTATTTAAGGGTTATTGCTTCAAATTTTTTAATTCGAAACCCAATTTCTCCCCCACAGACTTTGAGAAACTTAGGGTTCCAAAGTGGTTTTGATTTTCTCATATGTTGGTAGAATTAATCCATAGCCATGTTCTTAAAAAATTAGGGGATTTTTTAGGAGGATTTGAGGGTCTGGAGGATAATTATTTGGAATCCTCTGATATTAGAATTCTAGCTAATGTCGAGATAGGAAAATCAACATTTGAACCCATTAAAGTTATCACAAACCACTCAATATATAAAATTAAACCAAAGATCCTCGTGGAAGGTTTCATTCCTAGGACTAGAACCCCCCCTTTTTAGAAGACAAAGCAAATATGCCATAAAGATGTGGAGTTAAACATAAAATTCAACCCTATGGGCGGTTTCATGTTTAACAAACAAAATCTTTGGGCTAAGGAATCAAAAAACATTCATAAAAAAGTAGAAGGTGAAAGAGAAAACATTAACAGTGAAATCACACCTAATGAACCAGTAAAGGAACAATGAAGGATAGATATTGTGAATAAACTAAGTGTTTTTCAAAATACTAAACCATTAGCTGACATGGCATCCACAAAATTAAGCAATGAAGGTATGGGTAATAGCCCCCTAAAATCTCACACCAATCCTATTAACCAGGAGGCTTTATCAGTTCATAATGAGATTATGATGGAGAAGGATGTAGCACTAAGCAACCTTGCTCCGAATATGGTAGATAGGGTTAAAGGTCTAAAAAAAAGAAAAAGAACAAGAACAAAAAAGGCAAAGGAAAAAATAAAAAAAGAAAGAACAAAAAAGGAAAAAAATCACAACATAAATAACAGTATTAAGGAAGTGGATGTGGATGCTAAAAGAGAATTAGAAGATAAGTGCATTATTGAGCATGTGGGTAATTTAATCACAGATGACCTCATTGAACTATTTACTAATGAGATAGCTGATGAGGAAGAACTAGCATTACAAAAAATATTGCTAGCTAGAGAGTTATGCAAACCTGACATGACCAAGGACTTAGTACATAACCCCTATGTTGATGTCACATCTGAAAATTTGGAAAGCCTGGGGATTACTAACACCATGGAGAACTGCTCCCCCCCAAACTATGCCGCTGACCTAAAAAAGTGGGGGAGGAAATCAATTTCTGAATTACTTACCAGAGCTAGAAGTGTTGTGGGTCAGACTAAAATCACAAACCTTTTTGAGGTAGGGAAGGGGAAGATCCTTCCCATAGGATTATGAAACTCCTTACATGGAATATTAGGGGCATGAACGCCCCTAACAAGCAATGCATCTTAAAGCGATGCATCGTTAAATACAACCTAGAATTATTTTTAATACAAGAAATGAAACTAAATAACAGTGAACTAACAAACCTAAAGAGAAAATTAGGTATCAGAGAACTTGTGGGTCAAACTGCCTATGGAGAATCTGGTGGATTGGCCATCATATGGGACCCTAGGCAAATTTCCTTCAAACTTATAAGTAAAGACCTGAATTGGATGTGTGGAAGGGTTACAAGCATCAAGAGTAACTTAAACTTTATTATAATTAATGTTTATGGCCCTATCCAAACACAAGCAAAAAGGAAAGTCTGGGATGAAATTGAGAATTTCCTTCTAAGTGACACTGAACAAACATACTTAATTGGTGGGGACTTCAATGCAATTTTGGATCCTAAGGAAAAAATGGGGGTGGCAATAATAAAATGACTCAATCATGTTTAGATTTCAAGAATTGGACTCACAATTGTAACTTGTTGGAATTAAAAGCCAGAAATGAAGCCTTCACATGGAATAATATAAGACAAGGCTTTTGCAACATTGCAAAAAAACTTGATAGATTCTTCCTTTGTGGAAATCTTACATAGTCCTTCGAATCCTCGGTCCTCCCATTCTCAGGATCGAACCATTTTCTGGTCCAATTAGTTATATCAGAAGAAATAAAACCAATAAAAACTCCCTTTCGCTTTGAAAAGATGTGGCTCAGAGATGAAAATTTATTACAACTTATTGAAAAGTGGTGGAATGAAATTAAAGTCATAGGTTCCAAGGCTTTCAAAGTAGTTACCAAACTTAAAAAGATTAAGCAGCACTTAACAATTTGGAATAGAGAACACTTTTGCAATATCTTCACACAAAAAATAGAAATTGAGTAAGAGATGGAGATTATTAATGAGGATGTGATCAGGTATGGGATGAATAACATTCTATATCAAAAGGAAAAAATCAATTTGGCTCGGTATGAATAAATCTTAGCTCGTGAAGAAATTTATTGGAAATAGAAATCTAGGGATCATTGGCTTGAGGCTGGCGATAGAAACACAAGCTTCTTTCATAATAGCACAAAACAACGCAGAACTTTAAATAGAATCAACAAGATTAAATTGGTATCAAGGGACTTTAGTGAAAATCCTGAGTTAATAGCCAAGTTAGCTGTTGAGTATTTTGAGACTATCCTTCACAACAGTGAGGGCTCCAAATGGACTAAGGAGAGTGACTTTTTAAAAAACATCCCGAAATTAGTAACTAATGAACACAACCTAATGCTTAATAAAAAACTAACTTTGGAAGAAGTAGAATTAACTTTATTCCAAATGGGTCCAGATAAGGCCCCTGGTCCTGATGGGTTCCCAACACACTTTTTTTCAAAAATGTTGGAGCTTCATGGGCAAGGAAATCACTGAGGCCTTAGAAGGGATGAGAAACTCAAGGAAAATTCTCAAAGAACTAAATAATACATTCATAGCTTTAATCCCAAAGAAGGAGATAGTGGATAGTTTTGAGGATTATCGTCCAATAGCCTTATGTAACACCCTTTATAAATTACTCACAAAAACAATGGCAAAAAAACTACTCACCCTTCTCCCCATGATTATCAGTGAGGAACAAATAGGTTTTGTGCCTAATAGATCCATTTATGATGGTATAATCATTGCTCAGGAAGCTATCCATTCAGTACAAAAAAGTAAAGCACCAAGTATGATCATCAAACTGGATATTAAAAAAGCATATGATAAAGTAGATTGGCACTTTCTTTGCAAATATCTGGAATCCTTTGGGTTTAACAGGCAATGGATTACTCTGGTCTTTGAATGTATTGCTACACCCAGGGTTTCAATCCTAGTCAATGGAACTTGAGAAGGTTTTTTTGAAATTACTAGAGGTCTCAGACAAGGGGACCCCCTCTCCCCCTTTCTTTTCATTATAATGGCAGAATCATTGGGTAGAATGTTTAATTGGGCCAGAGAAGCGGAACAACTAACCAGTATTAAAATTACCTCTAACATGGAACCTATCACCCATCAACAATTTGTTGATGATACCTTGTTGTTTGAATCGATCAATTCTACAGAAGCAAAAATAATTAAAAAAATCCTGAATAGCTACACCAGCATCTCTAGACAAGAAATCAATACTTCAAAGTCTAACATAACCTTTTTTAACACAAATAAAGGATTACAAAGGAAATGCTCATAATTGTTGGGGATGGTTAAGAAATCAGCTGATTTGGTATACCCCTATTCCTAATAATATCTCAGATCTATTCCATGCTTGCCCAATCTGAAACATTGGCTGCATGTTTGAAAATTTATGGATCATAGCCCCCTCCATTATGATCTGGGAAATCTGGAAGGAAAGAAATAGGAGGATTTTCAAAGATAGTAAAATGCAATGGTATCAATTGATCAATAAAATTGAAGCCACCTAAGTTGAAATAATAAATAACCAAACCTCAAATTACCAAAAAGATGTCAATATGTCCTACTGGGATGAAAAAATGAAACTAAGATGGAAAGCTCTAAAGATTCCCCCTTCATTGGTAAAGGCCCCCCATCAAACTGGAAGTTACGTATGGAATGCAAGTGGCTTCCTCTTAATGGTAGATGGTTTAAACTAAACTTTGATGGATCCTTGAAGGGTAACCTGGGGCGAATGGGTCTTGGCTGTAGTCTTCATAACTCAAATGGGGATGAGGTGGCCTATATGGCCCTCCCCTACGGTAATTGTACAAATAATGTAGCAGAAATGCAAGCACTTGCTGTAGGAATAAATCTAGGTATTATACTCAATATTAAAAGGATCGTCATTGAAGGAGACTCGACCATTATCATCAATGCCCTTAGAAAAGGGGCAATGCTTGGTTGGAAGCTAAATGCCTCCCTGGCTAAGATATTAACAAACATTAAAACATTTGATAGGGTCATGTTTAATCATATCTATAGGGAAGGCAACAAAAGAGCTGATTCCCTTGCTAATATGGGAGCTGATGGTAAGACAATAATTCATGTAGCTCCTAACATTAGCCCTTAAAACATTATTTTACAACTAAACAAAAAATATAAACAGTTTTCATACCACATGACAACTCATATAAGAGGCTCATATACATAAAATCAGTAGGAGCCAAGCCCTACAATGAAATTACCTATCCTCAAAATCCTCTGATTGAAATCTTCTAAGGCTCCATAGTAATTAACTAACATACTTTTTATCAAAACCTTCTCATACACAGAAGACTACAAACATTTAAACCATAATCAGAAAAAACATACACAATGTAAATTACATCCAGAAGATTAAAATAAGCATATATATATATATACATATATATATATATATGTACATACATATATACATATGTACATACGCATATATATATATATATCTGTATGTATGTATGTATGTATGTATGTATATATATATACATACATACATACATACATACATACATACATATATATATATATATGTATGTATGTATGTATGTATGTATATACATATCTGTATATGTATGTATGTATATATATATATATATATATATATATATATATATATATATGTATGTATGTATGTATGTATGTATGTATGTATGTATGTATGTATATATATATATATATATAGATAGATAGATATTTATCTGTTTATATATACACATATTTATATACAAAGTTATAGATATATAGATGTATAAATACAAATATTGACTCTCATAGAAATTTATTTAATTAATTATCAGAAACTAACAATTATAATATTTATATAACAAACATTCCAAAATCAATACATATATATACCTTAGAAACATATATTTCTATACATGTATACCTTATATATATATATATATATATACATATATATATATGTATATATGTATATATATATGTATATATATATATATATGTATGTTTACATATATATATATATATATTAATTCATATATAAATTGATTCATATTTAAAAACCGAAACCAATTATAATAATTAATAAACATTATCATATTCAAAATTTACACAGACATACCTATAGAACATTTTATCTTAAATTTGAATTAATTAAATATACAGTCACAAACACTATGCTCAGAGGCTTATATGTCTCTCATCTCACAGAATAGAGGGCAATTATTAACTTAGTAGGTGGGGGCACTCATATCTAAACATAGCAATTATATAATAATAAACCCTCTGATAGGAGTGCCTGATCATCAAAGCATGTATGATCCCCAAGAAATCCTGACCATTATGACAAGTCAGGGCTTCGGTGTGAGGCGTACTTGTTTGATCATCCGCCAAAATTAATCACGGCTCCTCAACACGATTTTCCCACAAACGATGCATCATTTAAGGATATGCACTATTTCTTAACCAATAAGATTCATCCAAAGTGGGCTACAACTCACATGTATTTAGAATGAATGAGTAAACTCAGAACTTTCACATCATTAACCCATTCGACTATTAAACCAAGCTTTAGGTTAAATTAAAAAGCTCTGTAATCCAACATAGTCCTAGAATTGAGAAATAACAGGTGATGGATACCCCAACCAAATTATGTAGTTTGAAGAGGTAAATGGCTTTTGAAGGGGCTATTACTAGAGACCATCTCAAGTGCATCATGTGACTTCCCCATACCTTAGTGATTGATGCAGTTGAGAACATCTTGGGCCCATACTTTCTCACAAATTCAGACAGAACCAGAGCTAACATGGATGTGGCCGCCATGTTTCTTGCTGTGATGGTTACATCCTCCAAAAATCATGAGGATACAGGTGCTCTGTGTAAAGAGGTCTTCATTGCCTCTATCTTAGGTGGTATAGAGTGGGTTTTAGTCAACATTGATAGCGAATGGACTATCGCAAGGCTGCGAAACTCTGATAATCTCATTCGAAACAATAGGCCGGTCCCAAGACTCCCTATCATCTCCACAAATGGTGAGTCCTTCACCAGGGAGAGGATTGAGGCAATTAATAGAAATGTCAACTTTTTGCTCTATTTATTTCATGTACGACACCCTCCAAAATCTACCACACCTTCTGGGTTGGAGTGAGTGGGCTCGGCCCTTGGTGAGTGCATGGGACCTTTTTTGATAGTAAAACAGAGTTAATTTTGTATGGGATAATAATGTCACTAAATGTCTGGATTATATTGGTGATCCAAGTAGATTACTATTTCTAGAAAAATAGGGTTAAATCTTTAGCTAACAGAGACTGTGGTGAAGATATTAATTAGTAGCGAATCTTAAAAACAAACTCAAGCAGCATGCAGGACATTAAATTAGTTTGATGAAATTGTAATTTCTAAAAAGTTACTAAGACTAAATAGGCATGATGGAATATTTGTTTATATAGACATACATAAGGGAAAATATATTAGCATTCTGTTTTGATAACTAGTATTTTGAATATATACTCTAGATATTTTCTAGCATCTCGATGCATGCATTTATTGGTATTTATTCATAATGGTGGAAATCATATCAGGATGGGTAATATTGGCTTATTTTAAAACATTAAACACTGGCTATAGTACTCAAGTGCCATTTGCTAAAGATTTCTATATTTTGATATCCTTCTGTCATATCTTAAGACTATGGCTTATAAGTGGCAAACATGCAAAATTCGGGGTCAGTACAATGGTTATATCCAGCCTTGAATAATCATATAACTTCATCATTCTCTTTGCTATAAATTTACAGGGAAGGGGAGGTTGGAATGACTAAATCACATTTACCTACTCTTGTTGTTGTAGCCTGGATCTTATCCTTCACTAGGGATAGCATCCAAGAGCAAAAACAAGAGTTGGTAAACTAGAGATACATTGTTTGGATGGGTCAAAGGATCATCATGTTTCCTTGAATAATCATATATGCCGTCATCCTCTCTGCTATAAATTTATAGGGAAGGGGAGGTTGGAATGACGAAATCACATTTACCTACTCTTGTTGTTGTAGCTTGGATCTTATCCTTTACTAGGGATAGCATCCAGGAGCAAAAACAAGAGTTGGTAAACTGGAGATACATTGTTTGGATGGGTCAAAAGATGATCATGATTGGTGCCCTAAGATATTTGATACTGGAAACCTAACTAAGTATAAGATTTTATATATCTTTTTTGATCTGTGAGGATAAGTCTCATAGGATATTTTGTTGTGGAAATTTTCTAGCTTGACAGATAAAATTTCATTTGAGATAATTAACTGAACGATACTAACAATTTGCCTAGTGTCTGAGAAACTAACCATGCAGGACAAACAGGTATATCTTTGGGCAATTAAGGGATAATATATACAATCAAAGAATAACTTTAGAGCCAAGCCACAGGAAGTGGAGGGATAAATGATTACTGAAATTTGAAATTTGAAATTTGTAATTTAGGGCTTGTAAGGGAGGGAAAAATAGAAACACCCTCCACCTGCTCACCCTGGCTTGGGGTGATGATATGTTAGTAAAATCTGAAACTATTGTATATTATGTTGGACTATGGTCCCGAGCAAGGCCAGAGGTTTTCTCGCCTCCACTCTTTCCTACTGGCACTCGCATGAGTGAAAAAAAAAAATTTAAATAAAACAACTTTAAAGTAAATATACTACATATAAAATAGGTCTTAAGTAAACAATATAACTCTTCAATCTATAAGGATCAAAATTAAATATACTAGTTATAAAATAACTCTTCAACATTAAGTGAAGGTAGAAAGGGGTGAAATGTGAACGTGTTAACAAACACATTTTTTTTCAAAAACCCATATAAAAATAATAAAAATTAATACTATAAAATGTAAACATGTTCAAAAAAAAAATTTAAAAACTGACATTAAAAATAATAATTAAAACTATAATATCTCTATGTGTTTTAGATATTCTCCATTTGTAATAAAATAAAGTTATAAAATATTCATTAAAGAAGAAACCCATAATTATAAAAAACAAGTGCCACATAGTGGCTAGTACCTGCCTTGTTTTTAATTTACTCTTGAAATGAAATGTCTTCGGAAAGCTATATTTTTTAAAGAATAAGTGATATATTTTTACATATTTTTATATTTAATTTTTTCTAAAGTAGTAATATAATAATAATAATAATAATTTTATACTAATTTTAAAATATTATAATAATAATAAAAATATGTGATATATTAAAAATAATTTAATATTAATAGAAATATAATATAAGATGGTCTAATAACACAGTAGGGGGCCATCCCCATTACATATCTTTGGATTACCTTCCCCATCCTATGGAAGGCCAAGAGTCACAACTTAGATTTCCACTTCAGATGTCCCTATTGGGAGTTGAACTTGGGTCTCCACAGTGAGAACCCAGTGTTTTAGCCAGTTAAGCTCAACCCCTTGAACTAATAATATTGTAATTTTAATTATTATAGTATTTTTTTATTATTGTATTATCTTATTATTTGGAAATAATTTATAATTTTAAATTTTAAAAAAGTATTATAATTCTATTTAATATTTATTTAAGGAATGCTTCAATTTTAATTTTTGGGACAGAGGAAAGCATAATATATAAATTAAAATAAAATATTATATATGATAAAATGTTTTAGATCCATGTAATAAAATTAAAAAATATTTTATTCCTATATAAATAACATAATTTGATACTTTAGAGTATAAGATTAATTTAATTACTCAAAGAAAATTAAATAGTGTTGGATGAACTCAAGTTCTATAAAGTTAACAAATATTATGCTGACCCGTGTATAACAGGAAAAAAGTATTAGCCAATTGTTTGCAAGAGAAATATTTTTTTTTTAAATTATAAAGTTAACAAATATGCATGTATACTTTACAATAAATTTAAAAATTTAAAAGAAATAAAAATATTTGTTTATGATTACTAATAAGTAGAAAGGTGTGAAAGGTAAATATATTACAACAAAATATTAAAAAACTCACATAAAAATAATAAAAATTAAAACTATAAAAAAAAATGTAAACATGTTGACAAAAAATATTAAAAAATTGTCATAAAATATAATAAAAATTAACAAAATAAACTTATAAAAAGTTATAAAATCCTTATTGAATAAAAATCCCATGAATATTAATAATTTAAACTTAGAAGTGAAAATCTACATAAAGTTTACATATTTCACTTATCTACCGACCCCACACACATTCTCTCATCAATATGTCACCTCTCTCTCCCCATCACTACCTCTTTTTATCCTTCCCTTTCTATAATTTTCTATAACCCCTCCCACTATTTTCCTAAATACACACCTTGACTCCCTCCCTACCTCTCTCCCTCCCTTTCTCTCTCTCCCACCCTTCCATGTTCAATCTGCATTTATATATTTTACCTTTATCTCTATTGCTCTCTATCTTCCTTCTCCCTCTCTCTACATACACCTACCTTCCTCCCTTCCTAGCTCTATTTATCTACATAAATCTTCCTCTCTCCCTCTCTCTCACTATCTCCCTCCTTCCTCCCCTCACCATTTCTTTCTATCTCACTCTCTTTTCCTGCTATAGGATTTATACCTATTTCCCTCTCGTTGCTATCTCTCCTCTCTTATAGAGAAGACGAAACCATAATAGAGGTGTAAAGAAGCTAGTATCTAAGAAAAACTGTAATATGCTTTTATTTTAAATTATTAAGAAAATAAAAAATAAGCTTCTTTAATTTTAATTTAGAACTTATCTTTAAATTGATATCTCTCCATTGATTTTAAATAGATCTTTAAAATCAATGAATTCTTACTCGCTCTTGTAAATGAGATGGAGGTAAATATAATTTTAACTATTATAATAAAATGTAAGGTAGCTTAGTCAATTGTATGTTATTAATTTTCTAACAATTTTTGTTAGTAAATCCTAATGTCATGCCTACTGTTTTGTATGGATTTTTAAAATATAAACATGGCTCATCTAAAGTAGATTGAGAGAAATATATTTTTTTAAATATTATAATAAAATATAAAGTTGTAATGCTAGTTTTATATTATTTATTGACTAATAATATTTCTTAGTATATCACAATTTCATAACTCCTATTTTACATATTTTTTTTAAATATAAGAATGATAGTGAGTTCTAAATAGGATGTGGATAAATCTGTATTTTTCAATGTTATAATGAAATATAAGGTCTCTATGCAAATTGTATACTATTTATTAACAAACAATATATGGTGGTAAGTCACAATGTCACGATTCTTAGTTTACATTAATTTTTTAAAATATAAGTATGCTAGGTCCATTAACAATATATCACAATGCCATGACTACTATTTTGCATAATTTTATTAAAATATAAGCATTCAAGCTAGGTTGTATATTATTAATTCATCTAAAAATATTTTTGGGTAAATCAAAATGTCATTAATTATATTTTACATAGATTATTCAAAATATAAGCATGGAAGTTGTACTCATGTAAATTGGATAGAGTAAACCTATGTTTTTAAATATTATAATAAAATATAAGATTGATATGCTAGCTGTATATTATTTATTTAATAGCAATATTCGTTAGGAAATCACAATGCAATGATTGTTATTTTATATAGACTTTTTGAGAATATAAGTATGTTATCTTTGTTAGCATAAATTGGGTGGGGTAAATCTATATTTTTAAATGTTATAATCAAATATAAGATCACTATGCTAGTTGTATATTATTTTTACTAACAATATTTGCTGCTAAATCAATATCTCATGACTTCTATTGGGCATTGCTTTTTTGACCTCCCAAATAGGAAGCATTGAGGGATCATCCATTTATACAATATAAGATTGTTATATTAGTTATTCACTCACAATATTTGTTGGTATATCCCAATGACATGATTTTTATTTTGTATAGGTTTTTTAAAATGTAAATATATTAATTCTAGTCATATAAATTGGATGATACAAATCTATATTTTTAAATATATAATAAAATATAAGATAGTTATGACCGTTATTTATTATTAACTGATTAACAATGTTTGTTGATAATCTGAATGCTATAACCACTACATAAATTTTTAAAATATAACTTTGCTAGTTTTATTCTATAAAGTGGATGGAGTAAATCTGTATATTTAAAAATATTATAATATATTATAAAATGGCTATACAAATTGTATATTATTATTAATTTATTTTTACAATCGTTTGAATAAGTTACAATGTTTTAGCAATAACGGTTACCCTAACGTGCTACAAATATCTGGTCCTTTGAGAAACTTCTGAAACAAATTTGAGAAACATATATAAGACGCTTCAATTCTGCCATTTTCTTCATGCCCGATCTAACAAGAGACGTCAGGCGTGAAGCTAGAAGAAGTTTTTTCTCTTGATTTGGCGAAAATGTCTGATATCCACAGAGACTTCGTGAATTATAACGAAATGACCCGCAGCGACTTCGCGAATTATTACGAAATGAACCGCAGCGACTTGGCTAATAGTTACGCCAAAATCGTTGACCCTCGTTACAAAATGCCTGATAGTTTCGTGTCTTGGAAAGAAACTACAACATTTCCACCTGTAGATTGGAATGAAACTGCGGATACTCATGTCTTTAAGGCCGACCTTGCCGGTAAGTATTTATTTATTTGGGGTTTCATTTTCATTTCGATTTTGCTTCAAGAAATTTTTGCCGGACTCTGTTTCATTGCAGGAGAGGATAAAGCAGCGGTTAAATTAGGAGTGGTAGACGGTCGGATTCTGGAAATAAGCGGAGAACGCAGCATAGAAGGGGGCAAGAATTATCTCCGTTGTGAACGGTTCAAAGGGAGGTTCCTGAGGCGTTTCACACTACCTGAGAATGCGAAGGTGGATGAGGTTAAAGCTGGCATGGAAAATGGAGTGCTCACTGTCACAGTGCCCAAGCAGCCTGATACTCAGGCTCTGTTCAGAGACATTGAAATCTGCTAAATACATTGTCATTGAAATATGCTAAATATAGTCTCCGTTTTGAGTGTTGATCAATAATGTTCTGTTAGGGTTTATCGATAAACAATCTTAGCCCGAAGAGACTAAGTGAAAATCGTTTGATTTGAAAATCAGTTGAAAATATGTTTTTGTTTGATTTCTAATAAGTGAATAAGTTTATGGTTTTAAGTAAATAATTGAGGATCTTTTTAGTTCCTGTCTTAAGCAGGGAACTAATGTTTTCATGTCATTCATTTTGTTAGCCAAATCAAATAAAAAAAATCTAATGTTAAAGTTTTAAGCATGATTTATTTGATCTGATCATTTTTCAAATTATTTTTATTTTTTTCTAAAAATATCATTGGCTGAAACAATTTTGCTGGGGTTTAAATTAATTTTGTAGGGTTAAAAAAAGATTACCGTGCATTTTAGTATTTGCTGCTAGAAAGAAGGTTTGGTTAAAAGCATTTCCGTAATCAGGCACTCTGGAGACAACATTGTAGAGAGGGAAAGGGATTGATTTAATGTTCTCTGCAATTTCTCTCTCTATTTTCTGATAACCCAAATTCGCAGTGTTGCTTGAGTTTGTTTGTTTTGACCACAATTTTGTCCATTGTACCTTGCATCCATTTGCTGACAAACAAACCTGTGAGGGCAGACTAATCCTAGTCTGCAATAGTTCCATGGCGGCGTGGATAACCGGGAAACTCAAAATTAAAGAGGGGTCACAGCCAAAATATCTGACAAAAAGGGCTTCTGTTGAATCTTCCGCAGCTATTCTGCCAAGAATAAACTTTAAGGGCTAACTATAGAATAGCATTGCAAAACCCTGTATGTATGCAGGATCTTAAAAAACCATGTAGGGCGTAGGAACATAGAAACTGTGAAATAGAAAGCCGTTGTTGAACATCCAGAATGGACCAGGCGGACTTCATGAGACTAAGGTTCTCCTCCTCTGTCAAGTGGACATTAACAACACCGAGCACACGTCCTCTTCCCAGTTGTGGGATTAGCTTCCGGTTGGAGTTGATAAGTTAACACCTTTCCTAGAATTATAGAGAGTTCTTCTAACAATTAGAGAACAAAAGGACTCTATGGCCACCCTTGACTTACAGCAATAGAGTTCAACTTGTATTTGCTCCACCCCATGGATAACTATAGTTTCCCATCCTCAACTACCGGGAATCAACTCACGTTTCTTGCTAATCGGGGGCACGAGGAGATCTCGCTGAAGGCCCTAACTGAAGGATGGTCCGGTTGGGAGGATAACTCGTCGAGAAAGGTTGCCAATCGGGGTTTCTATAGAAAGCCATTGTTGAACATCCAGAATGGACCAGGCGGACTTCATGAGACTAAGGTTCTCCTCCTCTGTCAAGTGGACATTAACAACACCGAGCACACGTCCTCTTCCCAGTTGCGTAGGTAGGATAAGAAAGACCTCTTCTTCAATTCTATGAAAACCCTTGGCCAGAACAAAAATCGGGTGGCTCTTTCTCTGGTTATGCAGCAAACTCCTGGCCAAATTAGTCATCGACTACATTACAGTATCTGAATTTTTAGGGTGAAGGTGTATTAAATTCAATATGCAATGGTGGTTTATTTTCATTAGCTGGCTATGTTTTTCAATTTATAAAATGCCCAAGGAGAATGCCTCTAAGGAATTTAGGATTTTAATTACTCTTTATTGTATTCTATACATTGGCTCAGCAGATTACCATAAGAAAATAAGACTCTTTTATTGACAGGAACTTCACAGGTCCAGATGTTCATTTTTATCCTTTTACAGAGTCTTTGAGTTTACATGATTCATTTGTCATTTTCTGAATGCCTTTCCAGATTTTTTAAAATAAATCTATTCTGTGCATATACTACAATCATCGCAGTTTACGAGTAACATTTCTTAGCGGCATTCTATCAAACAGTTCACTGTGCCCTGAGGTAGGGAGGATGTGGCAAAGGTTGTGCAATTTGGCTTTACACCTGTCGATTGCATTTTCTTGAAATTTTCTATAGCGTTTTCAAGGTATGCATTATGTGCATATCATGCTATCATGGCATTCCATAAGACCACATTTCTTTTAGGCATTTTGTCAAACAATTAGCATTCTGGGTTCTGATTGGCCTTGTCGCGGTTTGCTCATCTCTCAATGACACATTTACTGAAGGTTTATAGAATGGTTAGGGGAGTCTGTGTTTTCATTTTAAAGATAGTTTTTTTGTCTTCTTAGCAAAACATTTCTTCTGATGGATGAGTTCAGAATAATTTATCACTATTTTCCTTTTCTTATAATTTCATATTTCAGAAAAAGTATTACATAGTAAAACTTTAAATCTTTTTTATAAATATCACTTATGTTATTCTTTATTGAAAAATTTGGGAGTACCTGATAAAGAAAGTGGTATGAATACAATTGTTTTGATGTTTTCAATTATATATATATATCAAAATTACAAACTTCTGAAAAGAATTCATAAAAATCTTAACACTCATTTTTTTGCAAAAGTTATCATGATTAGATTTTTGTATTGTATTGAAATTCCAGTATTGTGCTTGTAATGATTATTTTTCTTTTATTGAGATCCTAGCTTGCATTTGAGGTTATAAGTATTTTAACAATAATTGAGACAACGTAGAGAAAAGGTTGACTTAATAGTCAAATGTTTCATTACAATTTCCATAGATGCAAAACTTAAGTCTCTTAATCCATGATCATAGATTACCCATTTGTCCATGCTGATTACTACATCGATTAATTTATCACTCCTATTCAACACTTTCTTCATGTACATTGGTATCAGCTTACAAGGCCTTCATCTTAGTAGTTGTGCACTTGACAGGGATGGATTTCTATGCATTCAAAGCTTTGGTGGAAATTTGACTGCAACATTTTTTTTTGTTTTTGAGTCAATCATCATGGAAACAAGTTTTTGAAATCATTTGAGATAAATGTTGGATAAATTTGGATGATTTAGGTCTAATATAATAGTAATTCATTACATTTTTGCATAATTTAATGGTGACCTAACATCACAGAAGCAACAATCATTCAAACCATCATCAAGTTCAGAATTTCGCTCATTATGAACTAAATTTTTAGAAAGGAGTGAATGCTCTAATACTGAGCTTAAATAGTACCATTATGAAAAAACAACTTCCAAAAGAAGGATTACAGAAGCAAACATTTGAGTTCATGAAATGCACTAACCATGATCCCTAATCAAACTCAAACAGGTAATATTGAGAAGAACCACTTTTCCCTACCTGCCAAATTGGTGGGGTATCCTCTCTTACTCTTCATCCATCTTTTGCTGCTATATATGGATCATTTTGAATAATATGATGTTTTATATATGCTTGCATGTCTGCAATCTCCCTAGGTTATGATATCCTAGTTCCTCTGTATTCCTGTTAGCTGCATTTCTAATAAAAAAAGAACGTTCAAGTTATAACTTTTTGAATTTCCTTGCGAATAAGATCTCAATACCATAAGTGTCTTCCTTTCTTCCCATCTTGATTCTTTGGTTTGTCTTCCTTTCTTCCCATCTTGAATCTTTGGTTGGTAGAATAAAATTCTAACCTTGCATCTAAATCATTTGACAAAGGAAAAAAAGGGAAATTTCAAGTAACATAATACTTAAATATTTTTAACAAACACATTTGGGATGATAAATAAGTCACACTATTTTGATTTAACTTTCAATAGTTTTACTTCAATATTATTGAATTATGGTTGTGTTTTTAAGCATTTATTTAGTTATAACTTTCAATAGTTTTACATCAATATTATTGAATTATGGTTGTGTTTTTAAGCATTTATTTAGTTAAAAAAATTATAATGTTGATTTGAGTTGTAATTGTATAATAGAAATATAAGATAATTAATAAAAAATAATTTTTTTTTTCATGATCATAATCAAATATGAGAGCTAGTTCTTTAATTTAATCTTTAATATTTATATCTTGAAAGGATGTTTTAAATAACTAAATTTATGCATATACTTCTATCTATTTAGTGTTTACTGTTTTATAAGTTTTTTTGAATTTAATAGGTTTGTTGAAAAGAATTTTAGAAATTTGTTGTGTTAGCTGGGAAGATTTGGAATTCTGTTTTTTAAGCAAAAACAAATATTTTAAGATGAATTGACAATGTAATTGTGCTTCTGTTTTACAGGCTATCTTTTGCACAAGGCAACGTTCTAGTTTCCACACACTTATTGCTCAAGGTGAGTAATGAATTCTTAAAGTTGTTTCTTGTTTAGTTCTTCAAACCTAATTGCTTTGTTCTTTGTGCATCAATCTGTGGGCTTTCTTGCTCATTTTCATCTCCTTCGATTGGATTGTCACATTCAACCTATTCAAAAGAGCTATATTTCTGCTACTATATATGGATTATTTTGAGGAAGATTTGAAATTCTGATTTTAAAGTAAAAGCAAATATTTCCAGATGGATTGACAATATAATTGTGCTTTTGTTTTGTAGGCTATCTTTTGTGCAGGGAAATGTTCTAGTTTCCACACACTTACTGCTCAAGGTGAGTAATGAATTCTTAAAGTTGTTCCTTGTTTATTTCTTCAAACATAATTGCTTTCCTCTTTGTCTACATTCCATATTTCTAAGTTGGCACTACTACAAATACAAAGTTTCTTAGATTGGTTAACTAGTTTAGTAAAATGCTTGCAAACACTAGTCCAAACAAACAAAATGCGTCACACAACCCAACTATAGTAGAAACATACAAATCACATGACCAACAAAATATGATATCAATTGATGAGGCTTTAGACAAGGTACATTGTTTTTTAATTGATTCATTCAACTACAAAGTTGGTAACTGCTTATTTGACACAATACATGTCTTGCTTCATTGTAGATATACACCTAATGAACTACGTAATGGTCTTGTGGACCATTTCTTACATTTTTTTCATGAAGGTTGTCCTGTAGCTTTGAAGTCTTTTAAACATGAATTACATCCAACAATACTATATGATTTGCATAATATACATGACAAAAATACATATCTATTTAGAATGAGACTTTTGGCAACAGAAATCAATGCCGATGGTGAAATTGGACTTTGGGGTGACACATTTTGTGTCCACTAGTTAGCACGTTGGTTAAATATACCCATATGCATTTGGTCCTTGAAACACAAAAAAAGATATTTGCATTTCAATAAAGATGCATGTCATGGTCCAATATCAATTCTTTTCCATGACACAAATCTTCCAATATCAATTCTTTTCCATGACACAAATCTAGTTGCTGGACATTATGAACCTATCTTTTCAAGGATAAGCACATACAATTGCAAATTGCAGAGTGTATAAAATAAGTTTGCCATTTCCAACAAGATCTTCATTCACTACGCACTACTCCTCAAGGTAATGCTAACTTTCCCAAACACATCCATATATCTTGTATTCCTATCATCCTAATTTCTTTATATACCAAACTCAATTATTTTATCAGTTTCTAATGAATTGCTCAATTGAATCGATTTTTTTTTTATCATCTTATTACAATGTTATTACTATATTTCATATTTGTCATTGCCACGTCTCAAAGAATTTAGTTCTACCATGGGTATAGCAATATAGAAACTACTGCTTGATACTTTTTACACCGCCATGACGTATGCAAATGTACATATATTTCTGCAAGCTATTGTTTTATGTGCCTTAAAATGTGATTTTCTGAAATTCTCTCTTGTACTATAGCTCATAGCATTTACAACATGATTGTCCACGATGATTCCAATCACAGAGATAGGTGCATAACAAGACTAAAAATTTTTACTTTACGGACTTATAAAACAGTTTATTAACTTTCTTTTTGATGCTTCAACTATTAATACGATGTTGATTTCAATTTTCAAAGTTGGTACATGGTTCCATAATCAGAAGAGCTAAATTTTCCTATATGACCTGTGTTGACATGGGAGAAAATACTTACATAGATTAATACTGTTATTTTGTTCAGCTTGCTAACCATAAAATAGGCATTTCATGCTGAAGAACAGAACTGCAACATCATTTTTGTTCCTTCAATTTAGTTTGAATATCTCCATCCAACTCCTCATTGTCATGATAATTAGAAGGGAAAGCCAGAGGATTAATCTTCAATAAGCTTCTTGAATCCCTTTTCGACAATGTACACATCAGATTGAAGTACTGTTGGAAGGAATAATATAAATTTTATATTTTTAAAGGATTATTTTTGTATTTGCTTAATGATTCTTATTGTTTTGCTTTATGGTATTTGCGTTATTGTTTTGCTTTATGGTATTTGCTTTATTGTTTTGCTTAATGATTCTTATTGTTTTGCTTTATATTTTCAATCGGAAGGGTTTGATAAAATAATGTAATGTAACTTGACATAGGAATAATGTCTACAATGCATATTAAAAAAAATAAAAAAAATATCTACAATGCATATGTGATATCAGCATTGTTCATGTACATTTGCACATTTCACTTGCTCTCCAACTTTAATAATTAATATCTTTATTTTGTTAATTTTACAGGTTCCCAAATGATTACTACAAACATTCGACGCCATGCTTGCTTTTTGTAAATAGAAATCTTGTCCAATCTTTACCTGTATCTAGAACAGACACAACATTGCCTATGATACTTTTCAAATTGCCATTTAATAGTACTTTTCAAGACTTGTTCATAGCGAACTACAACTAGTTATCATTTTTGTACCCAGTATCAACTTTCAACTACTTTCCAAATTATAATATATAAATACAAAAACCTTTAGGATGTCAAATCCATAGCATGTTTTAATATTTCAAATGTTTACTGTACAATTTTTGTTTCACTTTTCTCCAAAGTATAATGTTCACTTAATGAGTTAAGATTTGGCGAAATGTTCATTATATTTGAATTTGACACACGCAATTCTTAGTTTTGACCATCTAAACTGAAAACATTCAGAACATGCACAAAATACCTGTACACTACCCCTAAGTAATTAATATTACATTTTATAAATTAGTGATTGTGTATTGGAAGTTTCATTTAACTCCAATATCCCTATATCAAAGACTTAATTGAACCACAAAATGCACATTATTGCCTTTATTTTCCACTCTTTCCTGCAAAGTCTTTACTCTCCATTCTCTATCTTCCATTCTCAAATCCAATACTTCATTGACCCATCACTTGCAAAAGGCAGGGACTATAGCTCCATCAGAGCTCTTGTTTAGTATTGTTCTAATTAGTTTAATAATAAATCTTTGTAAGAAAAAACATTGTCAAAATCAAAAAGTTGTAAAAAGATTACTCCATTTAAAGTCCATCAAATGAAACTGACCAAAAATTTTGATCTGCGAGGAATATGCATCACTATCTTCATATTTTGTTGGATTCTGTGAAATTTCTATCACCTTAAACAATGTTTGAAAGGACAGCTTTCAGAAATTTTACTTAAACAAAAGAATAATTCAAAGCATGGTGAAAACGCATTCTTCATTTATATATATTTTGTGGAACATTGGATACAGAGTTATTATTATTTTCTTTCTCACTGTTAAATGTATTCGCACAGGAATCGACAGACATAAATTCTCAAGGGAAATGTTGTATTCACACGCATAAAAGGAGGATAGGGTGATCTTTTATTCTTTGTAAATTGGAAATCCTACAGATTTTAGGTGAGAATGCACCGGCTATGGGGCCCTTTAAACAACACCCCATAGCCTTTACGGAGGGGCAGGGGTGCCTAGAAATAAGGAAATTTAGTACGGGCTATGGGGTGATGTTTAAAGGGCCCCATAGCGAGTGCCAGGTGAGAAGCAGTTTGAAACTGATGCAACAGTTCACTCTGGGAAGCAGCTAAAACATCAGTCCATTTAATACACCAGGAGAAAATAGGAAGTTGGGATTGGGATAGAGGTTGTTGGAAATAATCCCAACTACGCCACCAAATCTATCATGTCTATATCTTCCATAATCATCGATATCTGCTCTTAATCCTCAGCATTAAATGAAAGTACTCAATGAGGATCTTATTCACATTAATTCTATACTCTACCCGCTGTTCTATCTGCAGGTTTCGCATGCTTTATAGCTAGGGTAGTTTGGCAGATAATATTTTATTCCGTCCTCCCTCTCCTTGGTAAGTGATGAATTTGCTATATATTTTATGGTTTTCATTTTGTATGCACTCTCTTTTGAGAGTCCATCTCTTCAAGCTATAAGTTGTGAGTTTATAATGGTTTATAGAGGAATGAAATAATATCTGAAGTTTATTAGAACAGTTACTTAGAAGTTTGATTTAATATTTCATTATTATTAATATAAATATTCAGATTGTTTTATATATTTCTGTCTCTTTTAATTCCTTGAGAGGTTTAGACTTTACAGAGTAATAATGATAATGCATGAAGTAATTCGGTTGGAATTTTATAAGCGTGTTTGTCATATACACGACATAAAAAAAAAGGGGTGTTCGAAGCGTTAACTTCTGTACAATAGGTGTAAGCTGTAGAAGTGTGGCAAAGATTCGGCTGGTGATCATATGTGCTTGTGCTCTCTTCTTATGCTGGGCAAGCAATAGAAGAAATTGAGAGCGGGGTGGGTGGCTTTTGTTTTATATTGTCATTTATGAAGGTTAAAATATTCTTGGGAGTTTAAAAACAAGACATTTCCAGCTTTGATTCATTTAGGTTGTTGATCAGAAATCATATTAGTTTTTCTATTAGGACTCACTTGTCAATATTATTTAGAATAAATCGACTCTTCAATTCAAAGCTTAGAGAAAAGAAAAAAATATTCTTTTAAATTCTACAATGTAGGGAGGTTTTCACCATCATATGCTTCCTTTCTTTTTAGTTTTTGGGGTCAGAAACCATCCTGGTGCGGTTTTCAGAAAAAAAACCCATCATTTGTTTTTATTTTAATATTTTTTGTGACTAAAATGTTTGATACCCTCTCCAAAGTTCTGTGAAGGTTTCTGCAATGTCATAATTACTGGATGATTTATTGGAACCCCATTCCCATTCATTTGAATTTGTAGAGTACTGTCTTTCCTTATTTTGATCATTGGTGGAAGTGGGATAAATAGTTTGTAATTTCTCTTGAGAGTCAAGATCATATAACCTTAATGGTGGAAAACCAAGTCCCTTTGTCCTCTATTTCTTTGGTACTAACTTCGGTTGTAATTGTTTGATGATGCCTTTCTTTTATAGTTCAAGTGAAAGCTTTTAGTGGTTCTAGATCGATATAAGCTAAAGATGGATTAGCCTCCCAATTTATAGTAACTATTGTTATAGGTCTTGGTCAAATATTATTGCAATACATGTATGGGTTTGGATCACCTTTAACCATGACTTATTGTTCTATTGTGTGGTAACTTGATACATTGATGGCCTGTTGAAGGCAGCACATTGATTGCAAGTATCCAAGGTTGTCCGAAAAGTATATTGTATGTGAGATCAACATCAAAGACTTGGCATACCACATCCTTTGTTAGTAGCCCAATTTGGAGAGGTGGAATGATTTTCCCTTTTCAGGGGCGTTCATCATCATATGCTTTTATAGTGATTTTTCTAGAATCTATAGCATTTTCAAATAATCCTAGTGTTATGATAACTTTCAAAGTGGAAATGTTGAGACCTGCTTCTCCATCTATGATGACTTATTTTATCTAGTGTTTATGGAGGAAAGATTCAATATGAAGTGGTGCATTGTGTGGTTGTTGTAGAGATGTGCCATATTATCTGGTGAATGTAAGGAAATGAGAGGTAGAATGGTGTCCCACCATGGCTTGAAACTAGTCCACATTTAGATTGGTAGGGACAAATGTCTCTTGTAAGATTTATCCAAAATGGCTTTGTGCAAACATCAAATACGGAAGAGGTCAAGGATCAAAATAAGAGTAGATTTTTTTCTCAATTGGTCTAAAGGTCATTTTAGTTTTTGGATGTAGCACCTTGTAAAGTAACTTTACCTCGTCAATAATCACATTGCATTCTGGGGCTTTGCCTTTTATGATTTTGTTAGACACATTTTTTTCCAATTTAATGATATGGTTGATAGTACAATCATAGGGTACATTAGTGTAATTGGTATTATTATTCGTTTTAGGGGCTTTTCCTTTATCATATTTTGCAAATGGCATTAGACATTGTGAAACAAACACACATATGTAGAGATGGAATTTCCTATAGATAATAGAATAAGAATTCCTCATAGATTTGATAGTCACCAAACTCATAAATATTCTTTTCTTTTATCACTGGTTGTTTCAAATTGTATTCTAGACTACATATTATTTGGTGTTGAAATCTCTTAACATTTTCTTATTTTTAGTCTCATATTTCAAGAGGATGAGTTATGTTGATACAAGTACTTGTAGTTTTAGAATGATATTAATGATGAATGGTGGTAAAAAATATAAATTGAATAAACAATAGAAATTATGTCTATCCTTAGCTTCAATATATTTTGACTAGATGATAGGTTTATATCAAAACATGGTGAACTTTATTATTGCTTATGTTTACAGTTTATAAAGTTGGCATTAGTTATAATTACTACACAGGCATAGCTGTCTTGACAATTAAAGTAGTTTCTAACCATCTTCTAGCCATCCAATTGACAGTTGAGTTTACAACTAGAAAATAATTGATCAAAAAGAGTTAGTGCATATGATATAGAAAATGATCTTCCAAGTTGGTTAGAAAAGTTGTAACTAACCTCTACATCATGATCAATTATAATTAGTTAAACTATCATTTAGTTGTAACAGTTCTTTATCTATTTTATATTCAATCTTTGTAAAATGATACAAAGATATCTACATTGAAACGTTGAAAAGAAGGGAGAACTCATCTTGCAATATTGTGAAGGGCATTCAATAATAGTACTTGACGAAGTGCTATGAATACAAGTATATGATCATTTTGTGGTGAACGTTTTAGAGTTTTGAATAGAATTGTAATTCAAATAAAAGAAGTATATTGTAAGTTATTTGATGAATATTTCTAAATTTGTAAATATCATTTCAGAAGATTATTGATAGTTTTTTTTATTGAAGTTTGTTTAGAAGATAATATCACAGTGATTTGTAAATCTAATCAAAACATCTCAAAGGAAATAGTAATCAGTATTTAATGTTTCAATATATAATTCTAATAGTGCTAACTAAAAAATTTCAAATTTGGAATGATATATTTGTAACATTCTTTTGGTTAATGTCTTAAGAATGCTAAGTTGGTGCTCAGTTTGTTATGTTGATATTTTTGTAGGGAGTTGGTGCTCTCATAGGGTATTTGGTGATTCCTTGGGCTAGTGCCCTAAAATTTTGTAAGTTTTTTAAATATGAGGTTGGATGAGGATAGTAGATCCTAGCAACATTTCTCATTGTGGTCTTCCCATCTCGGGTTTCCACATAGTCCCTTGTGCATTGGTTTCTTTGTGTGATCTATCTCTTAGATTGTTTAGAGACTTAATTAGTTTAAGCAGGTTATGTTAATAGAACAGATGAATAACCTGGAAGTTTCATCATCAAATAAGGTACCTTTGTTTGATGGCACAAATTATGGATTTTCGAGCATTATAATGGAAATCTATATTTTTTATGTTTGGATGGTAGTAGAAAATGGTTATACTATGCCTAAATTTCCTTTAACTAATCCTATAGATAAAAAGGTGTAGCGTCCTAAATTATATTTCCTTGTAATTTTTTCTTCATATGGCACCCCACCTTGGTATTTGTGTGCTTAGGCCTGAACGAAGATTGAATTCTTCTCATACCATGCATATTTGCCATATTTTTGACCCTGCACTTCATCTCCCCTTATATTCTAGTGCCTGATTGGTCAAGATCAGGGTGTAAGCACCCTAGTCCTCATCCTGACCCCATATTGGCTCATGTAAAAAATATAAGTTTTTTTTAGATAGGCAAGTATAAAAGGAGGTCTACCCCTCTCATTTGGATATACAATTGGAATTCAACAAAATATTAATCAATCAATTTAAGGAATCGAGCATCCAATTTAAAGTGTGAACACAATTAGTCTTCTTTCAAGCATTAGAGTAGAGATAAGGTCAAGATTCATGCATTAGAGTTGACATTCATGTTATTTGTTATTGAGAACATCATGAAACCCTAATTATTCATGGAGACAAACAAAACTTCACAAGGCGGTATATAGTTTGTATTTCAATCATTATTCAACATCTCCCTCCAAAAGAGAACATTTCCATTACTGCAATTCCATCATATTTCTTTCTAATTCATGGTTAATTTAAAAAATAGGGTTTAACCTAAGTTAAACCCCTATTCCCAACCTATTTCTCTTTTCTTTTTTTCATAGGAACAGGTACGAACCTACAATTATCAGAATTAGGTTTATTTACAGTGTCAAATCAATCCCCCATTAGAGTGCAAAAAATGTGGAGGACTAGAGCGACCATCAATATGGACATGACAAATAAAGATCTCCTTCTAGGAACAGATCTAGATATATTTACATTTGCTAGATCCTAATTCGTGGCTCAATCTTATGACTATAGCTTACCATTTATGCATTTTTTACATCAATTCCAACCCATTTACCCTACTTTCAACATTTTTATAAGTCAACTTGAAAAAGAGTTCAATACATTTCAAACCTAGTAAATCCAATAGAATTCTTAGTCCTTATCCTTGCTGATTTGTGGCTAGATCCATTGGGTTTACTTCCCTCTTTTAATATAATGGTACCTAAGTCCAAAAATTAGTGGTTTTCATATATTAGATTCAAATTTACATTTGCAAGTTTAATTTTTCATTAAACTTAAAAAATTTATGGGTTAAATTCACAAAAACCCTAAAATTTCATCCTAAAATTGAGCTTGTGCATTGTCTCATTTGGATTTATTATTTCAAAATTGATGATTTAATTTAAAATTCAAAATTTTCTTCCTAGATCTCAATTTTAAATTGAATTACATAAATTTAGTGGCTGAATTTACAAAAACCCTAATTTTAAATTGTAAAATTTACAAAAACCTTAATTCAAATTTTGTAACTAATTATCTAATCAATCATTGTCACAAAAATTAGTATTGCTTAATCATAATTTGCAAATTCAAATTCAAATTTCCCTCCTTTGTGCATGAGTTTTACTACCATTAGTCCTACCTATAATATTTATCTAAGAAGAAGTTGTCAAAATTAAGGCTTCCTAATGTTTAATTACCAAATCTATGGAGGCTAATTTGGATAATTTATTTCATTAGAATGTGAGTGGTGTTAGACAGTTCAAATAACCAGAGGACAACTAAGAGGGGGGTAGGTGAATCAATTGTCACTAGATTGCCAAAATCTTAAAAAATTAAAACTTTAATACCCAAACACATAAGATCAATACCGGAATACATAAACCAATTACCAAAATAGAAGATATACCAATTAAGCACAACCAACAATTAGAGAATAGTTACCATCCACATGACACCAAGATTTGTACATGGAAAACCTGGTAAAGGGAAAAAATATAGTGGGAAGCCTACCGACAATCAAATAATACTTGCAGGAAGGCCAACAACCTAGATCACACTGCTCATTACAAAAAGGACTCTCACTGACTACATAAAAATCCAAACTACAATCTGAAAGAAAGAATGAATTGCAATAATAACATCTTTTATGCCTGGATATAGTTTTGGTTAAGCTCAATACCGGAGGTCTTAAATCTCTTGCATAAACCCAACTCGATCACCTATGATCGACCAAATCCTCTGCATGAATGATTATTACATTATTCACTTGCATTACCTTATCCCTTACATGATCAACAAAGAGATCTTACACATATATATACAAACCCTCGACTTTAAACAATTAGGTCGACCACCAAATAATAAAACCGATTACATAATTATAAAACATGGCGGCCTGAGACCAAACAAATATCATCCAATCCAAAAGTCATCTCGTAAGCACATCGAGAAGTCCTAACAACATGTTTCATTAAGTCGATCCATAACCTAGATAGTACTAGACCCAATTTAGGTCCACAATCACCATCAACACCCTAGATCCCTACCACAATAGTGGTTCCTGTGAAAAAAGAGACAAATTTTACTTGAGAATTGTGACTTGAGAATTGGTTACAAATTTTACTTGAGAATTGGTTCTTAAACTGGAAAGGTGTCAACATTATCATATACATAAAAAAATAATAAGGGGCAGATCATCTTGGAGAGAGAATTAGCTCAAGATAGGAAATTAAAGCAGTTGATCTAAAGGTACAATGAGGAATTTGAGATTGTGAACTCTTGCTTAGACCCATTTAAACCAACTATCTTCTACCATCCATCTATCTTCTACTCCAAGAAAGAATCTATCTCAATAGTCATCTGAATTAATCTTCTTAATTATGAGATAGGCAGATGACATTGACTCAAAACTATTAAGTATGATATAAGCAGATACACAAGCCTTCTGGGTTATCAAATTTTTACCTACAGTCATGGATCCACTACTGCCTGCCTAGTTTATTGTCCATCCACCATACTGATATCCCAGATTGTTTGCATGACTGCCTGCTACTAGTATCTTCTGGGTTTTCTTGTTTAAAGGTAGTAATGGTTTCTCACCCTTGTTTCCATTCTTCAAGAGAACCAGTGACTTGTGAACCGCTTCTCTGGCTATTTCTCTGTGAGCTTGAACCAAAACAAAAATTTATTAAAAATCAAAATTAAATCCACTTGCTTCTTGTCAACATTGTAATACAATGTCCTCAAAGTGAAAAATACATGCAATGCAAGTGGATTTCATTTTACTCACAGGATTTCCAACCATGCCCAACAATGATCTGTCTGTTTTGGGATGTTCAAACAAGCCAGCAATGAACTTGACCCTGAGAATCCTCCTAATTGAATCATCTATTTTGCTCATAGAAATCTGGCCTGAATTGACTAATTTTGTAAGGTTACTAATGTAATTTTTGAACTTGAAAGGGACCATCACCTACATAGTTTCAAGATTAGATAAAATAAATTACTGACTGGAAAGAAAACCAATATAGTGGTATGGAAACATGATTAATCATTTAAAATCACCATGTCCATTCCTGCATTGATCGAAGAACAAACATTGTATGAGTAGTTTGAGCCTGGTGGTGAGGTGATCCTATCTATTCCTTCCCAATCTGAAATGATAAATCCTTGTACTCAAAACGATCAAGCCAATTATCAGCTCAAGATTTCTTGCGTATTGTCTGGGAACGTATTTCATGATTTTCTTGTAATAGAAAAGACATGTTTCTTAAATGGCCCTGCTCCATGTATTAATCAGAAGAAAAAAAATCGGTATGCTTTGGAAATCCAATGGAAGTAGTGTTCTGATTAGAGTTCTTCCTCTGTGATAAAATTATTATTACAGAAAATAAATAAAATGAATCACTCTATTTGTCATATTTACTTACTTTGAATCCATGTTCATCTTTCAAAATCCTAGTTAGAAGGTGTTGGTTTGCATGCATTTTTTCTCCATTCCAGCAAGAGTAAGAAGCCATGATAGTTGACACACCCTTTGCCAAGGAGTACAGGTATGGACGCATGTGAATCTAGAAAAGATCATAGTAGGTTGCCAGAGTATTGTGTTCATTGACTCCTCCCTCTGTTCCACCATCTCCAACAAAATGCTTGGCACAAGCTACAACATTCTGTCTGAAATTGAACATTTGAACACAAGAAAATCATGATTAGGAAAAACATTCCCAAGAGTTTTGAAAATAAATGAAAAATGGTAACAAAGCTAGCATACCGTCCCCCCACATATGGATAGCCATTAGGATGTTCTTCAGGAGGAGAGCCCTGTAGCCCTTCAATGATTTCTGCCATTTTTACAACTACTTCAGTATCTTCACTATTACATTCATAACACCTTCCCCATCATGGATCACGGCATACATGTTCAATTATTGTGATTGCCATATAAGAAAACGAGACAATACTATAAACTCAAAGACTTTGACTGCAGAGGTCAATTTTGCCTTCAGTTATACATTAAACTTCAAAGTTCTAAATACCATACATCCAAAGACTCTTGACTACAGACGTGTTGAATTATTGTGATTGCAGTATAAGAAAACCAGACAATACTATAAACTCAAAGACTTTGACTGCAGAAGTCAATTTTGCCTTAGTTATACATTAAAATTCAAAGTTCTAAATATCATACATCCAAAGACTCTTGACTATAGAAGGCAATTGCGCTTTCAATTATACTTTAAAGTTATAATAAGGCATCAAGAAATCTTAGTAAACTATAATGATATTCCTATAACAATATACCTACAAAATACAATATTGACATGCACCAAGTATTTTAAAGGAAAATTAAAGAACTAATAAATTGAAGCTAGCAAGAACTACTAGACATCCAACAAATCTTATCAAACCAAATAAATCATAGATTGTGATGCAAATGAACTCCTGTGATTTAGGAGGCATGATCAAACCGATCCCTCAGATTTAGGAGGCTTAGAATAGCCATTAAAAAACAAGGAACTAGAGTCAAGGTTGACGTTCCTGCTTTTAAAGGTGAAGTAAATCTTGAGGTGTTCTTGGATTGGATTCAAGACTTAGAAAAGTACTATGATATGGAAGGGATTGAGGAAGCTGATCCACGAAAGGTGAAGATTGCAGCTTCAAAGATGAGGTCATGCAACTCTATGGTGGGAGAATCTTCAAAACACTAGGAGTCAATGAAAGGTGAAAATTAAGTTTTGGCCAAAGATATTGAAGAAGGTGAAAATTAAGTTCTGGCCAAAGATATTGAAGCATTTAAAGACTAGTTTCATGCCTTCAGATTACCAGCAAAAGCTTTTTATAGAATTTCAGAACTTCAAACAGGAGGAGTCCTCCATATCTACCTACACTGAAGAATCTATGAAGTTGAACTAATTTGCAAGAAGACAATGAGCATACTATGGCCAGGTATATTAATAGACTTAGATTCCAGCTACAAAATGAGTTAACCTTACTCAAGGTGAATTCTGTAGATGAAGCTATCAATTAACTTTAAAAACAGAAGAGAAATTGAATAGAGTAAGCAAAGCAACCAGCAAAAGAGGTGGTAATTCAAATAGAGGAAGGAACAAGGATGATTGAGGCTAAGAGTAAAGATAAGTACAGTTATGTTTTAAGGGACAATGTCTAAAAGAATTTGTACTGTGAACAACATCACACTAATGTAAGACAAGAAGACCATCTCACGAAATATGAAAAAGGAAGCATGCCTAAATGGCAGAACACAGAGGAGGAGAAGGCACTAGTGGGAGATTTTTATTCCTTTAACTTTATTCCTGTTTTAAATGATTTATGTGCAGGTGATACAAATGTTGTGAAAAATAATGATGATTTTCAGTGGAGGAGAACTCCTAAGCCTTCAAGGAGCTGCAAAAAGAAGAAGATAAATTGACAAAGGAGGAGGATCTCTATTCCAACAAGTGGTTGGAAGCAAAAGAAAACAAAAGTGATGATTTAAGAAAATTTTTAATTTGGTGGAAGGGAACATCATGGCTTGATTTTTCAAGTCAAAAAGTGATGATTTGAGAAAATTTTTAATTTGGTGGAAGGGAACACCATGGCTTGATTCTTCAAGTCAAATTGGATGGTCAAAAAGATGATTCTCATGCAAATAAGCTTAAACCAAGAGGTTCAAAATTTTAAAAGAAGGAGAGAATGATGCAAACTAACTTTTATGTTTTAAGAGGCATGATCAAACCTATCCCCTAGATTTAGGAGACTAGTCTAATAGTATTTGCTATGTTTAGAATAGTTAGTAGTGGCACAAAATAGTGGGAGACAATTGTTGCATGATTACTAAAGATCAAGAGTTAGTATTCTATTAGGACACAGTGTCTTTGTGAGGAAAGGAAGAGATATTAAATTGGAGATGTGTAATGGGAGAGATAGAATGGGTAGGAGAGTTAGATCCTGAGTTTTGTAAATATTTTGCAGTCATTGGAAACATACGGTTGTGCTACTAATTCTCAGGATCTGAGAAATAATCTGCAAAATACGTGAGATCCAAATTACTATTTAAATTAATAAAAAACATTATAAATAACTTGTATTAACATGGGAAAATATCAATACTTCCAAAATCATGATGACCCATCTAGATTTTAACCTAATGCAATACATCCATAAAAATCTGCGGTATACAAAGAACCCTTGAGATTCAAATTTCTACATCAATGAATAATGATGTCATAAAAAAAAATCTGATACGAACGTGGTCCCATAGCAGTCATTCAAAACTATCATGACTCTCCTTAGCCACAACACACAAAATCCTTGAGGTAACAACACAATAGTACAGCATTCTTTCAAAATTGGTATGAGCCACTTTTGCCCAATACAACACATCCTTAAAATATGATGTATAAACAAAACTTTTATTCAAACATATCATGATCCAGCTATCTCCAAAAATCCATAAAAAATTCAAATACCCAATGAACAAATACAGAATAGAAAAATTAATCTTTTGACATGGGATAATTTCTCTTCAACTGAACTTTCAACTTGGGTGCCCAATTTTAGCATTTAAACCACTCGCCAGCTCAAAATTAATACAATCCTTATGTTCGATCAATCTCAATAGTGTAACACATGCATAATTCATTGCAAAAAACCCAATACAAATGCAGTATACAAGTGTAAAAGACGTACCTTCAAATGCACAAATGATAGAACCATCTTTTTTTAGGAAAAACATTCAGCTAACTGCAGAATAACATCCAGTACACACTTATCCCAAGCTAGAAGCCTTTAAACCCTAAATAGAAAAATTAATTCACCATAATGCCTACCCTTCACACTAAGGTAAGGTTCCATGGAGAGGGCTTCTTAAAAGAATTTGGGAATCTAAAATATTAGCTAACTAACAAGTGGCAAAGAATTTCCAAAGCTGGTTGGGCAATTTCTTGCCCCATCCCAATTTCACCTGCTGAAATATTCAGTCCTAAAAAATAGGGACTGCTATTTTTCAGGAAAACATTCCTGCAACATATTTTTTTTTGATTTTATGAGACCTCCCACTCCATAAAAATAGATCCTGAAGCCTCCCTTAAAACCTTACCCTAAATTCTGATATAAAATGCAGTATATTAACCTATCCATATACATTTCAAGCTATGCCCAAAAAGATTATACAGTACAACCAATCCATACCACAATCTACAACTTTTTGAAACCTACACAGTGAAAATATATATATATCCAGTTCCTGCTCATCCCAAGCTACGATATCTAAGACCCCAAACCAGGAATTATCCTTAAACTAATGCAATTTAATATATCAAAAAAACTGACCTTAAATGTCTTGGATTACTACAAGTGTACAACCGTTCTACTCCGTATGCTAGTAAAATGCCAAGAAAATTCAAAGAAAAGACATCCAAAACAAAATGCACTATCATACCTAGTTTATACTTATCGTAAACCCTGAAAGAATGCAGTGTACAATCCAATTTATTTAGCAGAAACCGCATAAAATATACAATACCCAAAAAGTTGTACCTTCGATTTCTTGGATTAAGTCCCAATCTGTAATGCCCAAAGCCTATAACCTTCAAAAGAACCGCAGAATAGTACGTAATTTATATCTCTTCCAAGCTATATTTAAACTCTGAAAAAAAAAATGCAGTATAGTATCTAGTTGATACTTCAGCAGTACGATACCTAAATCGTAATTATACCAAGCCAAATTTCCTAAATCCTAAAACCCTGAAAAATGAAGCCACTCCATAAATATCGCAAGCTAAAATACATCATACCTTAACCCCTGAAAAATGCAGCATCATACCCTGTTCAGAAATACCTTATTACCCAAAACATATTTAAAATGTAACATAATACTCAATTCATACTTATCCCAATCTTCAATACCTTAATCCCCAAACCCTGAAAAGACGCAGAATGATACCCAGAAAATGCTCATCCAAAATCACAATATACCTTAATCCGTGAACCCTGAAAAATGGAGTATAATACCCTATTCATAACCATTCCAAGCCAGAATGCCATAATTCCGACAATCCAACAACACCGTATAAATCCCAGAAAACAAATGTAGCAGTGACACCCAATTGATGCTTATCCCAAGCTACAATACCATAATTCCTACAATCTAATAACATAGTATAACTCCCCATTTCAAGCTATATTACTCAATTCATTACCCTGTTGCAATCTAAAATAACCAATTCAGAAACCTTTTTAGAAAAATGCAACCCAGTTGGATCAAAATAATCCTAAGCCACAAGACTAAAAACATTCATACCTATTCCAAGGTCCCTTATAATTGCAGGGGTAGCCACTACTCTCTCAATTTGGGTCATCTGCCCAATTTTCTCAGCCAAAGTCATCCTTGAAAGCAAATCCTCAATCCTGTCTTCAACTAGCTAGTGGGGATCCTTATAAACCACTGTAGAGTTCCTGTGTTCTGCATTGCTATCTTGGGAATTTCCTTTGGGAAAGGTCAACTGTGTACTGATTGCAGCCATGATCACAACCAACACCAGAACTCTGATCAAGAGTTTCTTATCCACAGCATATATAGAGCATTTTTAATGTGAGTAATTTACTGTGGGTCACTTCCACGTTGCGTAAAGATTACGTGAACCTTGATTACAACTGAAAGTTCTGAATATACTTGGGTGTACATATGTCATGGGGGAGCAGTGATTTCTAACGGTCATTTGTTTGACCGTAACTGTTTTTCAAGTTTTGAGCTTGCAATTTGAATTATGATTAGTTGGCATTAATATTTCACAATTCACTGTTTGAAATTATGATTGGTTGGCATTAATATTTCACAATTCACAGTTTATTAGACTAAGTGTATGAGTTTTGATTTAAATTGTATTTGTTTTTTAATTTTTTCAATCATAGTAGTCTTTCATCAAGAAGAGGAAAATGTGTAATAGGATTGTAAAAGTAGATATAAAGGAGAGAGGAGAGTTGGGATGAGGGAAAAGATTAGAAAAAAAACAATTAAAAATTAAAATTAAAAAAAATGGAAAAAATGAAGTTAAACATGAGAACACTCAAGACATAACGATGACAATAAATATAAAATCAAATAAATAGACATAAAGATGAAAACATAAGATGAGATAATAACCTAGAAAAGAGAAGCATATAAAACAATAAAATTATATATATATATAAGAACAAAGAGAAAACCAAAAGAGACACTAACCTATAAAAATTGGGATACTAATCTATATATATGTGCCTAAAAAAGAGATGCTAATCTATATAGACATATATTAACCTAAAAAGGCACAGAAACCATTAAATACAAATTTAATCGAGAAAAATTCTACACAATCTAATCCAAAAACATATATAATAAATACAAATTTGTTAATAATTTTACCATAATAAAAATTAATTTATCTTAACACTATAAACATGTTTGAAAAAGAGTTGCATATTAACCTAAACATAAAGTTATATGTGTGTGCAAAAGGAGAAACTAAGGTATATAACTTAGGTAAAAACAAAAAGAAAACCAAAAGATATGCTTACCTATTATCATTGAGAGGTATTTAACATATATAAATATTAAAACAAAAAAAAAATTAAAAGAAATATTAACCTATAATCATGAAAAGGGTTTCTCCTTTTTATAACCATAGTAAAAATAACTTTATCTTAATATCACAAACATGAATTTGAAAAAGAGAAGCATATTAACTTAAACATAAAGTTATGTGTGTATAAGAAGAAACTCACGTATATAACTTCGATAAAAAACAAAAAGAAAACCAAAACATGTACTTACCTATAATCATAAAAAGGAGGTATCTAAAATATATAAATATAAAATTAAATAAAAAATAAAAAGAGATATTAACCTATAATCTTAAAAAGAAGGTATCTAACATATATAAATATAAAAACAAAAACAAAATTAAAAGAGATATTAACCTATAATCATAAAAAGGAGGTGACTTTATATATATGTGTAAAAGACAATACTAATTTATAATTGTCTATAATCATAAGTGAGTAACCTTTTATATATATGTGTGTAAAGGAGATACCTTCTTTATAAGTGAGTAACTCTTTTGATTTTCTTTTTGTTTTTATCTTTATATACTTTAGATTCCTCTTTTTTATGATTATAGGTTAATTTGTCTTGTGTTTTTTTTTTAATTATGATTATAATAAAAAAATTGTGTGCTTCTCTTTTTTAGATTAATATCTTTTTTGTTTTAGGTAATCTATATATGTCAATATTGATTAGTATCATTGAGAGGTATTTAACATATATAAATATAAAAATAAAAGAAATATTAACCTATAAATTAAAAGAAATATTAACCTATAATCATAAAAAGGATATCTCCTTTTTATAAGCATAATAAAAATAACTTTATCTTAATATCATAAACATGAATCTGAAAAAGAGAAGCATATTAACTTAAACATAAAGTTATGTGTGTATAAGGAGAAACTAACATATATAAATATACAAATAAAAAGAAAAATTAAAAGAGATATTAACCTATAATCATAAAAAGAAAGTATTGCCTTTTTATGATTATATATATATATATATATATATATATAAAATTGTCTATAATAATAAAAAGGAGATACCTTCCTTATAAGTAACTCTTTTGATTTTCTTTTTGTTTTTATCTTTATATACTTTAAGTACCTCTTTTGTAGATTAATATGTTGTTTGTTTTAGGTAATCTACATATGTCAATATAGATTAGTATCATTGAGAGGTATTTAACATATATAAATATAAAAATAAAAAATAAAATAAAAAGAAATATTAACCTATAATCATAAAAAGGGTATCTCCTTTTTATAACCATAATAAAAATAACTTTATCTTAATATCATAAACATGAATCTAGAAAAGAGAAGCATATTAACTTAAACATAAAGTTATGTGTGTGTACAAGGAGAAACTAATGTATATAACTTAGATAAAAGAAAAAGCAAAACAAAAAATATCCTTACCTATAATCATAAGAAGAGGTATCTAACATATATAAATTTAAAAATAAAAATAAAATTAAACGAGATATTAACCTATAATCATTAAAAGGAGGTATCTCCTTTTTATGATTATATGTCTTTTAGTTATGTCTGTGTGTACACACATACATATACACATACATAAATGTATGTATGTATAAAAGATAGACTAGCTTATAATTGTCTATAATCATAAAAAGCAGATACCTTCTTTATAAGTGAGTAACTCTTTTTTATGATTATAGGCTAATTTGTCTTGTGTTTTTTAATTTTTTAATTATGATTATAATAAAAAATTTATGTGCTTCCCTTTTTTAGATTAATATTTTTTTGTTTTAAGTAATCTATATATGTCAATATAGATTAGTATCATTGGGAGGTATTTAACATATATAAATAAAATTAAAACTAAAAGAAATATTAATCTATAATCATAAAAAAAGGTATCTCCTTTTTATAACCATAATAAAAATAACTTTATTTTAAGATAACAGGAAGAGGAGGCAATCATGCGAAGTGGACCTACGCATAATTATATTCCCATTTGGCTCGATTTTTTTCCAAATATACTAGGGCTATGTTGTTTGAAAGCATGTCATGTATATATAAGCATTTATTGTTTTAATATACATTTCTTTTTGTTGAATGCAGTATAGCTTTTCATTGCGTATATCTCCCCTGCGTAGCTTTTGTAATACTTTTTTAAACAATAATTATTATTCAACTAAATTTAATTTCCATCAAAAACTTGACCTTATAGGTTAAAATATATCTTTCTAGAGGAAAACCTTTGTAAATTAGGATATTTTTTATGTTAATATTGATAAGAGCTCAAATGTAAGATTAGATTAATTGAATTTTTAATGGAGACATTACATGTGATAATAGTGTACACATATATCTATAGAAGATCCAAATTATTTTATCATTTAGTTTACATTTATGGTTATGGTTAGGTTTCAAATTAGTTTAGTGTTATGACTTAATTTTTGTTTAAGGTTTGGATTCTAGTGCATATAGGGTTAGCATTAGGTTTTATAAGGTAATGTGTAGATAAACAATAAAGTATGTTAACTCGTCGACCCCAAAAAAATTTCAATGCAAATTACTCAATGTGGATCTCCGTACACCATGATGAGACTCATAACAACACTTTAACTCAATCTCCAATGCATATCTAGACCAAAAGAGTATGATCCAAATAAGATAAAGAAATTGAGTCAACCAAAGACATACACAATAGATTAGATCAAATAACATAATAACATAACTTCTCTTTTGGAGCATACTAACACTTGAATTATGAAATGGAACACTACATGAACAATATGAACATGTCCTCCAAGCCACAACACTTGGACCAACACTACGAAGCAATGCATAACATTCTCCAAAGTAGTCTTGACATACAACCTCACTGCCAACAAATTGTAACAACTAACTTTAACATCTAAACAATCAAGGACTTGAAAACATAATAGTGCAACATCCATACAACATAGACATTAAATCTAAAACTGAAAGACATCAGTAGAAAAAGTGGGGGAATATGAAACATTCTCCCATAAAGACTTTAAACCTTTTGAAACACCACATAATAACTCAATATCACCACCATACATCATAACAACATTTGGACACTCATTTTTGTACCATACAACCGAGCAACTACAACTTCCTCTTCACCTTTGTCATCAATATATGCAAGTGTGATATCGATGACAACAACACCATGCAAGTTGCAATCGATCTCCCATGACAACAAATTTGACATCAATGATAACACATACTTATGTTTCCAATAGAAGAGATTACTTGAAATCATTCCATCCATGGGAAACCAAGAATCTTGCTAGACTTATCAAAAGTTATGATGACATGAAATAACACAAGTTCCTTTCTTTGTTCTATTTTTATTTAATATGATGCATCCTAAAGTATTTATAAAAAATAAACACCTTATAATAAAGAGTCTACCATTTAATTACTAGGTGTTATGCAATTTTACAAATGTATATCCACCTTTTTAAGGTTGCAAAATAGTGAACAAAGTGTTAGAATTAAGGTGTCATCTACCTTGTAAATCTTATGTCAGACTACATGGTTCCAATATCCTTGGAAAGTGGCCTATGACACTTAGGGTGTATTGAAAAAATATTTTGAAACATTTATTCTCACTATTCTTTGTAATATATTCATATGGGGTGGTGGGTTCCACTAACATCCAAAAAAGGTGGGTTGTGAACATGATTATTTAATATTATTTTCCCACATGTGGATTCCTAGAATGGGATAACTAATTGTAGTGCCCTTCCATGACAAACTCTTTTATGGTACATATTAAGGTTACTTATGGACTTGTTTAGACTCTTTTATGTTGAGATATTCTGTGGTGACATTGATACATTATGTTTCTATGTTGGATGATGGTATACTCAAGACTATGTTGATGTTTGGGTTGTGTTTGGTTATTTGTGCCTATTCATTATCATGTGATTTGGCTTATATTTATTGATTGTGATGTTTTTCCATGTGATAACCTATATTTTATGTTTATATTAGATGTGATAATGTTTTTGATGATGCTATGTCATTGCCATGTTGCCTTATTATTGTGGAGGTGAAAGGGACAATGTCACATCACTCATTTATGAGTAGGGTGTGATGTTGCGATTCTCTTTCACTTGTTTGTTTGTATATATGTATTCATTATAGGTTTATTATATTATAGAACTACATTTTTACTGTATTTATTTTTTATTTATGAATTCAGTTATTTATTTTAATTTTATTGGTCATTTGGAGTTGTAATTGGTAATTAATATTTGTTACCCTTTTCTTTTGTGTTGATGTGAAGTGATTTTTGTGTTCGCATGGGAAGTTGCTAATTGAGTTCTCATGCAAAAGGAAAAGGATGTTTTTGGTTTTGCATGTATTTCTTGGTGACTTTGAGGATTTTTGGAAAAAGAGGGTAGCTTTTTGTTCAATTGCAGGAAAATGAGAATGTATTTCATCACTTCGACATCTTGGGAGAGCTTCTAGGTCATAATTATGAGCTTCTCAGATTTGCTAGGCTCAAGTGAGGCTATAAAGATATCAATAATCTCCTTTATCCCCACTTTGAGGGTATCAATTTCTCTCTCCACCCACTTCCATCAGCTCTCCTGCCTTCTAGTCACTTCCATAACCAAGCTCATCAAATTATTATTTCTCTGTAACCTACTATCCTCTTATTTAGATATGGTCCCTTTCTTTTCCTTCAAGACATTGATTGGAATGTCTAGTTTAATTTTTTGGTTTGAAGTCTTCGGACCATAGTCCTTAGCTGCAAGCTTCTTCTTTTTAGAATGGGGCTCGTCCTTAGAAATCAGTTTGCTGGTAGATTTATATTTTTTGCCCACCCATTTGGAGAGATTCTTACTACTAAACGTCCCAAGGCTGACCATCATCTCACCTTCTTCCACTGGCTTATAATCAGGGTCGTCAAAAGGAATGGCACCCCCACTATCCTCCAAATCCATTTCTGAGTCAGATACATCCTGAATATTAGTATGTTGGCCTTTCTTAGATAGAGAGGGAACAACTTCAAGGGTCTTAGTGTACTCCATGATGAGCACAATAAGCCCTTCATGAAGAACATGATTATTTGGATTCTCCATATGTTTTTCAAGACTATTCTCTAAAGAGGAGGCTAGATAGAAAGGAATAGAAATGATTTTTCCATGTGTAAAATGATTCAAAATGGTAAAATGGTAGGAAAAGATACTGGCATATCTACCATCGAGTGTAATATACCTCATGATGAACTCGACCATGTCCACTTTGGGAGCCATAAGATCTTTCCCATTGTAGCCACCATCAGCCATTTTGTTAACTCTTGATCGCTCCTTGTATTTGTCAAAAAAATTTGCCAAGTCCTCCTCCCCTATTTTCCTATCATTATAGAACCTTTTGCCATTCATCGCCAGACCAGTAACCATCGTCACCAGGGTTTCATCCAGCTGGTAATCAACACCATAAGCCCTCGGGACCCCTTTCTTCCACCCATTGACAAAGGATTCTATTAGCAGAGGAGAAGGGCCATGAAGTCTTTCCAAGAAGGGGACAATCCCCCATCAATGATTTCCTGCCACACCTCCTTGTTTTTCTTCCATTTCTCAGAAGTAGATGGTTCTTGCGTGTTCTTGTCCCCACCCATAATGATCTGGGTCGCCAAACTACAGAAAATGGGCCACACTAGAGAAGTCTCTGAATAGTTGCGGGAAATGGACCACACCAGAGAAGTCTTCGAACAATCATAGGAAATGGGCCACACTAGAAAAGTCTTTGAGTAGTAGAAAAAAATGGGCCACACAATCAGATAGAAAATCCAAGTACAAGGGAAGTTTCTAGATCTTCAGTTAGGGAAAACAAAAAGGAGCCATTTTTCCAACAACTCAATCAAATCATGATTAAAGATCATTGATTAACGCAAGTGGGTGAGCTCATCACAAGCCAGATCGCATAGGTGTTTGGGGAATGAAACCCTACTACTCCACCATTTAGCCGCCATGTAGCCCATCGCCATATTGGCCAGTAGATCTGTCGCTTTGTCTCCTTCCCGTAATACATGCAAAACTTTGAATTCTTCCAACTTATTTATTATATCTTGGAAATCCTTGATCAGATTAGCAATCATCCATCTAGGACCCGTGCACCCATTCAGACAATTAAGAGTGTTTAGTGAGTCAGACTCCAGCCAGACTTTTCTAAAGCCTTCTCTTTTAGCCATGTGTAACCCAATGTGGGCAGCGCTGGCCTTCACAAAGTGGTTGGACTAGGTGCCCAGAGGGAGCGCCATTGCAGAAACCAACAAACCCGTATGATTCCTAGCCACTCCCCCGCACCTGGTCGGTCGAGGATTCCCTTTAGCCACCCCATCCACATTGATTTTGATCCATCCCATAGGTGGCAATGCCAAAGAACATTTTGTTTGCACTGCTTTGTTTTGTGCATTGGAATTGCAATATTCCAATCAATTTTCCACCGATTGATAGTATCCCATTCCGCCTAGAGAGTAGGGAGAGGATTGTCATTCTTTCTGCTAGGGAAGGAGTGCAAAAAATTGTCCTTGGTAGAAATGTGAATTCTAGTAGCCACAACAAGCGCAAAAGATTCCAAATCTCTAAAGACTCTATTGTTTCTTTCTTTCCAAATACCCCAAGCAATATGAGGAAGAGACAAATTCTAGAGAACTCCCAAAGCCCGAGTTTCAAAGGAGCACATCCATTCAAACTACATCCTTTGAACTAAATCAAGGAAGACCCAATTAGTGTTCCAGATATTAAGGAAGAAATTCCAGATATCCCTGACAAAAGAGCAGTGAAGCAACAGATGACCAACATTTTCATCTGCTTCTTTGCAAAGGAAACATCTATTAGCAAGAGGAAGACCTCTTTTGCAAAGATTGTCAATGGCAGAGATCTTACCCTACATAAACATCAAGATACCCACCCAGAAGGGTGTGGGGGAGTTTCTGGAGATGAACTTATAAGCATTGGCAACCTTGAACTTTCCAGAAGAGGAGAAATTCCAGAACACTTCACCCTCCACATGAGAGCAGGGGATGTGTATACAATTCAACCAAGGTTTCATAGGTATCAAAGCATTATCCACATAATTGAGATCCAACTAGGCTCCATCTCTAAAATAATTAGCTACCCAGGAGCCAATTTTTCTAAGATATAATTCTTTGAAAGGTGAAGCCCAAACATAATCTGATAGGGGGTTATCACTAGTCCACCAGTCATCCCAAAACCTGATTTTAGCACCATTCCCCAGTACCCATCTACAACCATGCAAAATAACTTTGGAGGAGCAAAAGAAGTTGCTCCATAAATTAGAAACATCATTGGGAGGGCATAAGATTCCAAAGTGTTTTGGTTATCTAAAATGTGGTATTTATGTTTGCAAATGTCAATCCATTCATTATTCTCTTTAAGACATCTCAAAAGTTGCTTGGCCATTAGGGCTTTATGGAAATCTCTCATATTTCTAATGTCCAATCCCCCCATGGACTTGGGAAGGCAAACCTGATTCCAAGCCACAAGATGTAATCTATTCTTAGATTCAATCCCTGTCCTAAATTTTCTTTTGTTGTATTCTTTCTAGTTGATGAACAATTTTGGCTGGGATTTTGAATAAACTCATACCATAATGGGAGGCTCTGAAGTGAAGCTTTGAGCAACTGGAGCTTACCAACTTGGCTTAACAAAGCACCTTTCCACCCAGCCAACTTGTTCTAGAATTTATCAATAAGGTTCACCCAAGAGTCTAGGGCTGAACCATGGTAGAGGGGAAGACCTAAATAAGAGTTGTACAGAATTCCAACTTTACACCCTAGAATTGAGGCAATCTTCTTTTTTATTTGTTCAGGGGTGTTAAAGAAAAAATTTGAGTTTTTAGCTAGGCTAATATTTTTCCTAGTACCTTGTTCATAAGTATCTAGAGTCTTTTTTAAATTCTTAGCTTCTTTAACCGATCCTGTCCCCATCAACAAAGTATCATCTACAAATTGTTGGTGAGAGCATGAGGAGGCCTAAGAGGAGGGTCATAATCCCATTATATTGCCTTTTGTAACTTCCCTCTGGATAATTTTACTGAGAGATTCACTCATCAAAATGAAAAGGAAAGGAGATAGAGGATCCCCCTATCTAATGCCCCTTGACGGGCGGAAGAAATCAGAGGCAGATCCATTAATAAACACTAAAATTTTTGGGGTGGACACACATTGTTCAATAATCTGGATTAAGTTATCTCGAATCCAAATGCCCTAAGAATTCAAAGAAGAAAACTCTAGTTGACTCTATCAAAAGCTTTCAATAGGTTCAATTTCAGAAAAAAAAAAAGCCAGGTTTTTTATTGATAGATAGGAAGTGGATATTCTCATGCACCATAATAACAAAATCCAAGATCTACCTCCTAGGAACAAACCCATTTTGATGCTTAGAGATTAAATAATGGATGAAATTCTTTAGTCTGAACACTAGGATTTTGGTAAAAATTTTATATAAAGAATTGCAAAGACTAATAGGTCTAAAATCTTGAAAAAGAGTAGGCATTAGATTTCTTGGGGATGAGGACAAGGAAGGTGGAATTCAACACCTTCAAGAGAGAGCGGGATCCAAAAAATTCTTGAGCCATAGTGACCACATGAGAGAAAATAACCTGCCAAAAATTCTGAAAGAAAAATAGAGGGAAGCCATTACAGCCAAGGACTTTGTTACCTTCAAAAGAGAAGACCGCATTGTGAACTTCATCAGGAGAAAGGATTCTGGTAAGCTCCAAGTTCATATCCTGAGAGATAATGGTGGGAACCTTCTGTAAGATTTCATTTTGAGCTAGAGGGTCAGGAGGATCATCCAGTGAAAGAAGATTAGTGAAAAAACTAATGGCTTCCTCACAAATCTCTTCATGCTTATCAACCCATCTCTGGCCAATCTGAATTTTATTTATTCTATTTGTAGCCTTGTGTTTAAGGGTCATCATATGAAAGAAATTTGTGTTTTTGTCACCACGTTTAAGCCATAAAGCTCTAGATCTCTGTTTCCAGAATTCCTCCTCTATGGAAATAATATCATGTAATTTAGTCAGAATCTCAATTTATTTGTTTGAGACATCTTTATCAAACCCAAAAACTTGTGTGTGCTTTTGAACCTCCTCAAGATCCAATTTGAGTTTATCTTTAATTTTGAAGATATTTCCAAAAGAGGACTTGTTCCAATGTTGAATATTGGACTTGAAATTAGATAGCTTCTTGGCTATATGAAACATGTCCGTACCCTGGATATCAATATTCCACCACTCCATAATTTTATCTTGGATGTCAAGGGCCATCAACCACATTTTCTCAACTCTAAAGGGGTACCCCTTTCTTCCAAACAATGGAGTCACCAAAAGGCAAATAGGGAAGTGGTTTGATCCAACACAGGGCAAGGCATTGAGTCTACAGGAAGCATTCTGAATCCAATAAGGAGAGACAAGGCCCCTATCTAGCTTAACCTGAATGAGATCCTCCCCACTATTTCTGTTGAACCAGGTGAACTTAGGACCAATAAGATCTAGATCCAAAAGGCTCAAAGAGTTGATCATGTCAGCCAAGTCTTGTCTACTATCAATAGAGATGGGCATATCCCCATATTTATCAAAATTTGAGAGTGGGGTGTTGAAATCACCTAGAAGAACCCATTTCTCATTAGTGAAGAATGTTATAGCATGGAAAATGGAAGACCAGAGGGCTTTCCTAGAAGATCTCCTATTAGGAGCATAGATGCTGGAAATAATCTAGGAGGATCCATCTTTAAGATTAAAGAATCTAGTAGCAATGTGATTAGGAGAAGAGAGAACCACCTTACCACATAGTAGTCTTGAATTCCAAAGAGTGGTGATACCACCTGAAGCACCATCTGCATCCACATAGTGAACACCACAATCTCTCAAAATCATCAATTTAATTTTTTCCACTTTGCTACCAGGCATTTTAGTTTCTTGAACAAGTAATATATCTGGCTTATGATCTCTAACCAAATTGGATAGAAGGTCATGCTTGTGGGGGTGATTTAAACCCCTTATATTCTATGAGATGACTTTCATTTAGCATGAGAAGGGGATCCCATCCCCATTTTTGGTAATGTTCTTTGAGCTCCGTCTACAATGGAAACCCAACTCTACCTATCTCTGCTAATTGCATTGGGTGGTCTCCCCACTCCCCTTGAGTCTGACCCATAGTCTACTTTTTGTCTATTTTTGGTTAAGACCCCCCTGAGACCAGAGGATTTTGGCCAATAGGGGAGTTCCTTCTTCTATTTTTGGGTTTGACCTTAATAAAAGGAGCGGAGTCCTCTAGGGATGATTTCAGCATGGGAGAGGTTAGGGGTTTCATTTCAATAGAGTTATCCATATCAACAACCAGTTGAATGGGAATATACTGGGAAGATCCAATAGTATTTATAATCTCTTTCAAGGCTAGAAAACCTTTATCCCTCACTCAAGGCTGCTCGGCCAAACTTTGGGCCAAATCCAGCATCAGGATCTTTGAGGACTTATTTGAGAGTGGTCTCCTAATCAGTTGGGAAGAGCTCAGCAGTATGCATTATCTCTCTCCCACCCAGAAAAGAACTTACCATATGATAAGGAAGTCTTGTGCTACTCTTGCCCTTCCTTCTAGTACTAATCTGGACTCCCACCGATTCCTGACCCTCAATTGGAAAGGTGGCTCTCTCCTTCCCATTACCAAATGTCGCACCATCTATGATCTAATATCCAATGATGACTCTATTATTAAACATGTTAACATTCTGTGGTACTTGGATCTACCTGACAACTCCTAGTATAAATGATTTACTCGTCTATGGAAAATCCCGATTCCCCCTAAAATACAATGCTTTAAATGGCAGCTTATTATTGACAGACTCTGATTAAGGAGAAACCCTCTCAGTACTAATATGTGTTCCATTTGTAGATTACCTGAGACTGGTAGACACATTCTTTTTGACTGCTCCTTCACCAGGGAGGTTTGGTTAATGTTTGGTTTTTGCATTCCTAATCATGTGGATACCCTTAATACTATTTCTGGTTATATTGATGGGCTAAAAAGGATGCTAATTTATTCTGGTTTATCTTATCTTCTTATATCCTTTGGTTCATTTGGAAGATGCGAAATGAGGACAAGTTTAATGGCAATGATAGGTGTCTTACTCAGTCTCTTCATAGACTCACTTTTTTAAAATTGCCTTGTAGGTCTCCTTCGTTATGAATGTCGAAAGGCATAAGTTCCTCCGGTTCCTACAAGATGGTCACGCAATTATGTTCATACATGAGATAAAGGATGGCTAAAAATGGAGGAGGCTTGTGAAAAACCAATCTTCCTTTGAAGAGGCTCTATAGAAACTACACAAAGAGATCAACAGTAATAGGATGCCTGAGGCTGATCACATTGCCATGCTGACCCAGATCCAAGACCAAAAGAAGGTGGTTTGGATGGAAGGGGCCCAAGGGTGGACCACTTGGATCGATCCTTTTGATCACATGTTGCAGTAGTGCTTAGACTTTCCCTTTTTGCACTATTCCTTTTTTGATATCGGACTACTCTGTAGTGATGTAACACAGATCCTCGGTGGTTTTGATGGTTGAGGCATAGCCTTCTCTATCTACAGCTAATTGTATTTTGTTTATTCTCGATCTTTAATATAAAAAAAAATATATATAAAAAAAGCCAAGAGATATCTAGGATTTCATTTATTAATTTATTAATTCTACGTAAAATTTTGAAATGAAAGCCTCCATATCTCTCAACTTTTTATATATATATTTCTATATATATAGGCTAGTAGCAACCGCAGGGGTAATTGTAAAGAAATTAAATTATAAAATATGTATAGTCTTATAAAATATGACTATATAAAGATTTATAGTTTTAATATAGTCTTATAGTTTTCCAGCATAAGGTTTTTTTTTTTTATATCAAACAACATGTTTTGATATATAAAGAAAGCCTAGACTTGTCAAGACACCTATTTTTTAAAAATTTAACACCCTAAAGTCAAATAGGCTAGGGTTAAGATTAAGGTTAAGATTAAGGTTAGTGTTAGGGTTAGGGTTAGGTTCATGATTAAGATTAGGTTTAGTCTTATGGTTAGGATTTACATCATGCTTAGGGTTAGGGTGAGGATTATGGTTGGGGTTACGATTTAAGATTAAGGTTAGGATTAGAATTATGGATAGGATGAACTCTTAGGATTAGGGATAGGTTTTGAGTTATGGTTAGTGTTAGGCTAATGATTAAGATTAGATTTTATGGCTAGGGCTAAGGATAATTGTTAGGGTTAGGGTTTTTGGTTATGGCTAGGTTAGAGTTAAGGTCTAGAGTTCTGGTTAGGGTTATGGTTTACATCATGGTTAGTGTTGGGGTAAGGGTTAGATTTATGGCTAAGCTTAGGGTTACAGTTATGGATAGGATAATGGCTAGGGTTAGGGTTTAAATCATGGTTAGGGTTAGGGTTAAGAGTTAGGGTTAGGATTAATGTTAGTTTGTGTACCATGGTTATGGTTATGGTTATGGTTAGGGTTATGATTAGGGTTATGGTTAGGGATAGAGTTATTTCTTGGGTTAGGGTTATAGTTAGGTTTCAGGTAATAATTATGGATATGGTTAGGGTTAGGATTAGGATTTAAATCATGGTTAGGATTAGGGTTTACATCATGGTTAGAATTATGGATAGGGTTAGGGTGTACATCATGGTTAGGGCTAGGTTTAGGTTTATTTTTAGGGAAATAGCTATTTAGCCCTTAGGATGCACCAAGCTATTAATACCCTTCATATATTATTAATACATTGTAATAGATGATTGGTGCATCCTAAGGGTTATAGAGTCATTTCATATTTTTAGGGTTAGGGTTTAGGATTATGATTAGGTTAGGTTAGGTTTAGGGTTAGCGTTATTATTAGGGTAATGGGTTAGAGTTGTGGTTACGACTATGGTAAAGGTTATGGTTTACATCATGGTTTGGGTTAGGGTTAGGGTTAACATTAGTATTATAGCCAGGGTTATGGTTTACATCAATGATTAATGTCAATGTTTACATCATGGTAAGGGTTAGGTTTGTAGGGTTAGCATTATGATTAGTATTTACACCATGATTAGGGTTATTGTTAGGATTATTGATACGGTAGGGCCTAGGATTATGGTTAGGTTTAGGGTTCAAATCATGGTTAGGGTTAGGGTTATGGTTTGGGATAGGGTATAGGATTAGGATTAGGATAATATTTAAGGTCTACATCATTGTTAGGATTAGGGTTAGTTTAGGGTTCTGGTTATATTTAGGTTTAAGTTTATAATTATGGTTATTATTAGGGTTAGGATTTACATCTTGATTAGGGTTAGGGTTAGCATTACAATTTATAAATAGGGTTTAAATTATGGCTAGAGTTAGAATTAGTATTCAAATAGTGTTAGTGTTTAAGGATAAAGCATGGTGTGAGGGTTAGGATTATATAATAAAGCTTGATTTTAAGGTTGAAGTTAAGGTTTAATTAGGGTTATTATTAGGATAAGGCATGGTGAGGGTGAGGGTTAGTACTAAATAAGGATTAGGATTCAATAAGGATTAGGGTTCATATTAGGGTTAGATTAAGGTTGAAGTTGTAGGTAGGGTCTATTCCTATGGTTAGAGTTAAATTTAGGGTTAGGTTAGGGTTAGCATTCAATTATAGGGGTTAGAGTTAAGGGTTACGGTTATAATTAATTATAGTTAGGATTCAATTATGATTAATGTTTGATTATGGTAAGGGTTAGATTAAAATTAGAATTGAGAGTTTAATTAGGGTTAGGATTAAGTTTAGGATAGAATTTAGTTATGATTAGATTAGGGTTCAAGTTATAGTTAGGGCTTAATTGTAGGGTTGTACTTAAATTTAGGATTAGGTTATGGTTAGATTAAGGTTGAAGTATGGGATTAGGTTATGGTTCAAGGTTAAATTAGTTCTAGATTAGCAAAATTATCAATTAGGGTTAGGTTTTGGGCTTGAATTGAATTAGGATTAATTCAATAAGTGTTAGAGTTTGGATTAGGTAAAGATTCAATTAGGGTTAGATTAAGGTTGAAGTTGTAGTTAGGGTTTAATTCTATAGTTAGAGTTATGCTTAGGATTAGGTAATGGATGGAATTCAACTATAGGGTTATATTAGTGTTAAGGTTAGGGCTAGGGCTAGGATTTAGAATTATAGTTTAAAGTTAGGGTTAGGATTATGTTTAGGGCTAGGGTATACATAATTGTTTGGGATAGAGTTAGGGTTATAGATATGTTTTGCATTATGTAAATAGGGTTAATTTTTTAGGGTTATGGTTAGGCTTATTTTCAAGCATAATGAATATTGTTAACGTTAGGTTTCAAGTTATTATCATTTTATTATAAAATATTAAAACAAAACTTCATTATTATGTACTTTTCTTATGAATTAGTTTTCATTATTTAAATATTTTTTATGAGATTAATACCTTTAAATTTATTTTAATTAAAATAACATTTTTATTTCTTACTTTATTTTAACTCTAATGATATAATCTTATAAAAATTAAGAGATAAATAGAAAACTCACATGTATATATAACTTTGATTTTGATTTTTTCAATTTAGAAACATTATATTCTTGATGACTAAAATTGTTTAAACAGGTGATTTTAATTTAGAAAGCATACAAGTTTTTTTTTATCTTTCTAAATTGATAACTAACTAAGATTCTTGCAACATTATCTTAACAAAAAAAAAATCATATGTTCTATCATTCTATGCAAATATATTTTAGAAATATTATATTTTTATTACTAAAATTAAGAAACATAAAAAATATTTTTGATCCCTTTAAAAATTATATATAAATTTTGAAATATTTGTTTAAGCCTGTGATTTTGATTTTTTCAATTTAAAAATATTATATTTTTATATTTAAAATTTAAAAACATATAAATTCTTTTTTATCTTTCTAAAGTGATGATTAAGATTCTTTCCTTTTTTTTAAATCGAAATTGTTTCTATATACTAATATAATATGTAGGCAACATTATGTTAACAAAACAAAATCATGTGTTTTATCAGTCTATGCAAAAAAAAATTTGTTGATATTAAATTGATATTAATCACTATAACATACTAATTTTTACAATATTTTATTTGAAATCATATAAAGCATGAGTTTTTTCTTTCAGATTATATTGTGAGGTAAATAGCCCTAATAGAACTTCAAAATTTAATTCCCAAATCCATTACCTTTACTTTGAAATTATTCCATTTTTTTTATAATAATAGATGTTGATACAATCCCTTTATTGATGAAAAACAAATTTCTGATCATTAATCATAAATATACATGAAAAAATATAATAAAAATAAAAGAACTATTTTTTAATTGAAAATATCAATAAAATGAACATGTTAGACATAATTGGTCCCATGCATTTCACATAAAACTTCAATTTTTTTTGCATCTTCTTTGGACTTTTCTGCCGACTTCATTAGCGAGCGATTGTAGGCTTTCTCTTAAAGCCACAGAGCAGGGGCAACAAGTCAACAACATGCAATAACTGACAAAACATGGAGTCGAGGAAATCTTGTAAATCCAGAAAACACTAAAATAGGGATACATATATTTGATTGGGATAGCAACTCTTTGTATGCAAATTAATTTTGTGACTATTTCAGAATATTATTAAAATATAAGCATTCAAGCTAGGTTGTATATTATTAATTCATCTAAAAATATTTTAGGGTAAATCAAAATGTCATTAGTTCTATTTTAAATAGATTATTCAAAATATAAGCATGGAAGTTGTACACATGTAAATTGGATGGAGTAAACCTATGTTTTTAAATATTATAATAAAATATAAGATTGATATGCTAGCTGTATATTATTTATTCAATCGCAATATTTTTTAGGAAATCACAATGCAATGATTGTTATTTTATATAGACTTTTTGAGAATATAAGTATGTTATCTTTGTTAGCATAAATTGGGTGGGGTAAATCTATATTTTTAAATGTTATAATCAAAAATAAGATCACTATGCTAGTTGTATATTATTTTTACTAACAATATTTGCTGCTAAATCAATATCTCATGACTTCTATTGTGCATTGCTTTTTTGACCTCCCAAATAGGAGGCATTGAGGGATCATCCATTTATACAATATAAGATTGTTATATTAGTTATTCACTCACAATATTTGTTGGTATATCCCAATGTTATGATTTTTATTTTGTATAGGTTTTTTAAAATGTAAATATATTAATTCTAGTCATATAAATTGGATGATACAAATCTATATTTTTAAATATATAATAAAATATAAGATAGTTATGACTGTTATTTATTATTAAGTGATTAACAATGTTTGTTGATAATCATAATGCTATAACCACTACATAAATTTTTAAAATATAACTTTGCTAGTTTTATTCTATAAAGTGGATGGAGTAAATCTGTATATTTAAAAATATTATAATATATTATAAAATGGCTATACAAATTGTATATTATTATTAATTTAATAACAATAAAATTTATTTTTGCAATCGTTTGAATAAGTTACAATGTTTTAGCAATAACGGTTACCCTAACGTGCTACAAATATCTGGTCCTTTGAGAAACTTCTGGAACAAATTTGAGAAACATATATAAGACGCTTCAATCTGCCATATTCTTCAAGGCCGATCTAACAAGAGACGTCACGCGTGAAGCTAGAAGAAGTTTTTTCTCTTGATTTGGCGAAAATGTCTGATATCCACAGAGACTTCGTGAATTATGACGAAATGACCCGCAGAGACTTCGCAAATAATTACACCCTCGTTACAAAATGCCTGATAGTTTCATGTCTTGGAATGAAACTACAACATTTCCACCTGTAGATTGGAATGACACTGCGGATACTCATGTCTTTAAGGCCGACCTATCCACCTGTAGATTCTGGAAATAAGCTGAGAACGCAGCATAGAAGGGGGCAAGAATTATCTCTGTTGTGATCGGTTCAAAGGGAGGTTCCTGAGGCGTTTCACACTACCTGAGAATGCGAAGGTGAATGAGGTTAAAGCTGGCATGGAAAATGGAATGCTCACTGTCACAGTGCCCAAGCAGCCTGATACTCAGGCTCAGTTCAAAGCCATTGAAATCTGCTAAATACATTGTCATTTAAATATGCTAAATATAGTCTCTGTTTGTCATCGATTTCTTGAGTGTTGATCAATAAAATAATGTTCTGTTAGGGTTTATCGATAAACAATCTTAGCCCGAAGAGACTAAGTGAAAAACATTTGATTTGAAAATCAGTTGAAAATATGTTTTTGTTTGATTTCTAATAAGTGAATAAGTTTATAGTTTTAAGTAAATAATTGAGGATCTTTTTTGCTATTGTTTTACTTAGTTTAATAATAAATCTTTGTAAGAAAAAACATTGGCAAAATCAAAAACTTGTAAAAAGATTACTCCATTTAAAGTCCATCAAATGAAACTGATCAAATATTTTGAACTGCGATGAATATGCATCACTATCTTCATATTTTGTTGGATTCTGTGAAATTTCTATCACCTAAAACAATGTTTGAAAGGACAGCTTTCAGAAATTTTACTTAAACAGAAGAATAATTCAAAGCACGGTGAATAAGCATTCTTCATTAGATAGATTTTGTGGAACATTGGATACAGAGTTATTATTATTTTCCTTCTCACTTTTGCTCTGTTAAATGTATTCGCACAGGAATCCACAGACATAAATTCTCAAGGGAAATGTTGTATTGGCACGCATAAAAGGAGGATAGGGTGATCTTTTATTCTTTTTAAATTGGAAATCCTGCAGATTTTGATTTCACTCTAGGAAGCAGCTAAAACATCAGTCCATTTAATACACCAGGAGAAAATAGGAAGTTGGGATTGGGATAGAGGTTGTTGGAAATAATCCCAACTACGCCACCAAATCTATCATGTCTATATCCTCCGTAATCATCGATATCTGTTCTTAATCCTCAGCATTAAATGAAAGCACTCAAGGAGGATCTTATTCACATTAATTCTACACTCTACCCGCTGTTCTATCTGCAGTTTTCGCATGCTTTATAGCTAGGGTAGTTTGGCAGATAATATTTTATTCCGTCCTCCCTCTCCTTGGTAAGTGATGAATTTGCTATATATTTTATCGTTTTCATTTTGTATGCACTCTCTTTTGAGAGTCCATCTCTTCGAGCTATAAGTTGTGAGTTTATAATGGTTTATAGAGGAATGAAATCATATCTGAAATTTATTAGAACAGTTACTTAGAAGGTTAATGTAAAATTTCATTATTATTAATATAAATATTCAGATTGTTTTATATATTTCTGTCTCTTTTAATTCCTTGAGAGGTTTAGACTTTACAGAGTAATAATGATAATGCATGAAGTAATTAAGTTGGAATTTTATAAGCGTGTTTGTCATAAAAAAAGTGGTGTTGGAAGTGTTAACTTCTGTACAACAGATGTAAGCTGTTGAAGGGTGGCAGAGATTCGGCTGGTGATCATATGTACTTGTGCTCTCTTCTTATGCTGGGCAAGCAATAGAAGAAATTGAGAGCGGGGTGGGTGGCTTTTGTTTTATATTGTCATTTATGAAAGTTAAAATATTCTTGGGAGTTTAAAAACACGACATTTCCAGCTTTGATTCATTTAGGTTGTTGATCAGAAATCATATTAGTTTTTCTATTAGGACTCACTTGTCAATATTATTTCAAATAAAATCAACTCTTCAATTCAAAGCTTAGAGAAAAGAAAAAAAGATTCCTTTAAATTCTACAATGTAGGGAGGTTTTCACCATCATATGCTTCTTTTCTTTTTAGTTTTTGGGGTCAGAAACCATCCTGGTGCGGTTTTCAGAAAATAAACCCATCATTTGTTTTTATTTTAATATTTTTTGACTAAAATGTTTGATACCCTCTCCAAAGTTCTCTGAAGGTTTCTGCAACGTCATAATCACTAGATGATTTATTGGAACCCCATTCCCATTCATTTGAATTTGTAGAATACTGTCTTTCCTTATTTTGATCATTGGTGGAAGTTGGATAAATAATTTGCAATTTCTCTTGAGAGTCAAGATCATGTAACCTCAATGGTGGAAAACCAAGTCCCTTTGTCCTCTATTTCTTTGGTACTAACTTCAGTTGTAATTGTTCGATGATGCCTTTCTTTTATAGTCCAAGAGGACCTTTCCCATCATATCCCACCTTTTTCAAAAAAACGAAGCCTTTTTCATAATTTTCAATTAGTATTGTAATGCGGTCTTGATCAAGCTATTCGTTTGGTTCTTTGTAAAGCATCTTGTAAATATCAACTTCCATTTCACCCCATCTTTTGAAAGTAGTGGGATCCTATTTTATGATGATTGTTGATGCCTGCTCTGAAGTATGTGATCTACCATAAATCTTGGGGGAGTCCATTAGTTGTCTTAAATACATGGCTTGATTTAGATTATATCCTCCCATGTCTTTGTCCTTGAATTTCCCTTTGAGCTCTGCTTGTTTTCAAGTGAAAGCTTTTAGTGGTTATAGATCAATATATGCTAAAGATGGATTAGCTTCCCAATTTATAGTGACTATTGTTATAGGTCTTGGTCAAATATTATTACAATACATGTATGGGTTTGGATCACCTTTAACTATGACTTATTTTATATTGTGTGGAAACTTGATACATTGATGGTATGTTGAAGGCACTACATTCATTGCAAGTATCCAAGGTTGTCCCAAAAGTATATTGTATGTGAGATCAACATCAAGGACTTGGCATACCAGATCCTTTTTTAGTAGCCCAATTTGGAGAGGTGGAATGATTTTCCATTTTGAGGGGCGTTCATCATCATATGCTTTTATAGTGATCTTTCTAGAATCTATAGAATTTTCAAATAATCGCAGTGTTATGACAACTTTCAAAGTGGAAATATTGAGACCTACTCCTCCATCTATCAAGACTCATTTTATCTAGTGTTTATGGAGGAAAGATTCAATGTCAAGTGGTGCATTGTTTGGTTGTTGTAGAGATATGTCATATTATCTGGTGAATGTAAGGCAATGAGAGGTAGAATGGTGTCCTACCATGGCTTGAAACTGGTCCACATTTAGAGTGGTAGGGATAAATGTCTCTTGTAAGATTTTTCCAAAATGGCTTTGTGCAAACATCAAATACGCAAGAGGTGAAGGATCAAAATAAGAGTGGATTTTTTTCTCAATTGGTCTATAAGGTCATTTTAGTTTTTGGATGTAGCACCTTGTAAAGTAACTTTACCTCGTCAATAATGACATTGCATTTTGGGGCTTTGCCTTTTATGATTTTGTTAGACACACTTTTTTCCATTAATGATATGGTTGATAGTACAATCATAGGGCACATTAGTGTAATTGGTATTATTGTTTGTTTTAGGTACTTTTCCTTTATCATATTTTGCAAATGGCGTTAGCCATTGTGAAACAAACATAGATATTTGTATTTGTCATTGACATTAAAAGGAGATGTGTAGAGATGGCATTGCCTATAGATAATAGAATAAGAATTCCTCATAGATTTGATAGTCACCAAACTCATAAATATTCTTTTATTTTATCACTAGTTGTTTCAAATTGTATTCTAGACTACATATTATTTGGTGTTGAAGTCTCTTAAGATTTTCCTATTTTTAGTCTCATATTTTAGAAGGATGAGTTATGTTGATACAAGTACCTGTAGTTTCAGGATGATGTTAATGAGGAATGGTGATAAAGAATATAATTTGAATAAACAATAGAAATTATGTCTATCCTTAGCTTCAATATATTTTGATTAGATGATATGTTTATATCAAAACATGGTGAACTTTATTATTGCTTATGTTTGTAGTTTATAAAGTTGTCATTGGTTATAACTACTACACAGGCATAATTGTCTTGACAGTTAAAGTAGTTTCTACCCATCTTCTAGCAATCCAATTGACGGTTAAGTTTACAAATAGAAAATAATTGATCAAAAATATTTAGTGCATATGATATACAAAATGATCTTCCAAGTTGGTTAGACAAGTTGTAACTAACCTCTACCCATCATGATTAGTTATCATTAGTTAAAAAACTATCATTTAGTTGTAATAGTTCTTTCTCTATTTTAGACATTTTTGAGAGTGAGAGATAAGAAGGTGTCAGAAAAAGTATAATATTGATATTACTATTATATATTCAATCTTTGTAAAATGATACACAGATATCTACATTGAAAAGTCTGAATGTAACATCGCTGAAAAGAAGGGAAAACTCATCTTGCAATATTGTGAAGGGCATTCAATAATAGTACTTGCCATATTTTTGACCCTGCACTTCATCATCCCTTATATTCTAGTGCCTGATTGGTCAAGACTAGGGTACAAGCACCCTAGCCCTCCCAATTAGGACCCATTTTTGGGCCCCTTAATAGTCACAAGATTTGAGCAAGAATCCTGACCCCATTTTGGCTCATGTAAAAAAAATAAGTTGTTTTTAGATAGGCAAGTATAAAAGGAGGTCTACCCCTCTCATTTGGATATACAATTGGAATTCAACAAAATATTGATCAATCAATTTAAGAAATTGAGCATCCAATTTAAAGTGTGAACACAATCAGTCTTCTTTCAAGCATTGAAGTAGAGATAAGGTCAAGATTCAAGCATTAGAGTTGACATTCATGTTATTTGTTATTGAAGACATCATGAAATACTAATTATACGTGGAGACAAACAAAACTTCACAAGGAGGTATAGAGTTTGTATTTCAATCATTATTCAACATCTCCCTCCAAACAATTCCATCATATTTCTTTCTAATTCATGGTTAATTTAAAAACTAGGGTTTAACCTAAGGTAAACCCGTATTCCCAACCTATTTCCCTTTTCTATTTTTCATCGGAACAGGTACGAACCTACAATTATCTTAATTAGGTTTATTTTCAGTGTCAAATCAATCCCCCATTAGAGTGCAAATAATGTGGAGGACTAGAGTGACCATCAGTATGGTCCTGACAAATAAAGATCTCCTTCTAGGAACGGATCCAAATATATTTACATTTCCTAGATCCAGATTCGTGGCTCAATCTTATGACTATAGCTTACCGTTTATGCATTTTTCACATCAATTCCAACCCATTTACCCTAATTTCAACATTTTTATAAGTCAACTTGAAAAAGAGTTCAATACAATTAAAACCTAGTAAATCCAATAGAATTCTTAGTCTTTATCCTTGCTGATTTGTGGCTAGATCCATTGGGTTTACTTCCCTCTTTTAATATAATGATACCTAAGTCCAAAAATGAGTGGTTTTCATATATCAGATTCAATTTTTCATTTGCAAGTTTAATTTTTCATTAAACTTAAAAAATTTATAGGTTAAATTCACAAAAACCCTAAATTTTCATCCTAAAATTGAGCTTGTGCGTTGTCTCATTTGGATTTATTATTTCAAAATTGATTATTTAATTTAAAATTCAAAATTTACTTCCTAGATCTCATTTTCAAATTGAATTACATAAATTTAGTGGTTGAATTTACAAAAAACCTAATTTTAAATTATAAAATTTATCATGTGGATTACATAATATTTCAAAGTAACTGTGAGATCTGTTTTTTTATGAAAGTTATTCTATGATCTAGATGCATCTATCTTTCAAATTCATAATTCAAATTTCTTAATTAATTATTTAATCAATCATTTTCACAAAAAAATTTTATTTCTTAATCATAATTTGCAAATTAAAATTCAAATCTTCCTCCTTTGTGCATGAGTTTTACTACCATTAGTCCTACCTATAATATTTATTTGAGAGAAGTTGTCAAATTAAGGCTTCCCAAGGTTTAATTTCCAAATCTATGGAGCCTAATTTGGATAATTTATTTCATGAGAATGTGAGTGGTGTTAGATAGTTCAAATAACCAAAGGACAACTAAGAGGGGGGTAGGTGAATCAGTTGTCACCAAATTGCTGAAATCTTAAAAAATTAAAACTTTAATACCCGAACACATAAGATTTGTACGTGGAAAACCCGGTAAAGGGAAAAACTACGGTGGGAACCCTACTGATAGTCAGATAATACTTCTGCAGTAAGTATGTGATTACAAATTGAGGGGCCTGCACTTGTAGGAAGGCCAACAACCTAGATCACACTACTCATTACAAAACAGAGTCTCACTGACTACATAGAAATCCAAACTACAATTTGGAAGAAAGAATGAACTGCAATAAGAGCATCTCTTATTCCTGGATACAATTCCGGTTCAGCTCAATACTAGAGGTCTTAAACCTCTTGCATAAACCCAACTCGATCACCTATGACCGACCAAATCCCCTGCATGAATGATCATTACATTATTTGCTTGCATTATCTTATCCCTTACATGATCTACAAAGAGATCTTACACATATATATACAAATCCTTGACCTTAAACAATTAGGTCAGCCACCAGACAATAAAACTGATTACATAATTATAGAACATGGTGGCTTGAGACCAAAAAAAATATCATCCAACCCATAAGTCATCCTATAAGCACATCGAGAAGTCCTAACAACATGTTACATTAAGCCGGTCCATAACCTAGATATTACCGGACCCAATTTAGGTCCACACATGGTAAAGCAATGATCCCAATCAGTTAAGGCTCGAACACAATCACCATCAGCATCCTGGATCCCTACCAGAATAGTGGTTCCTATGAAAAAAGAGACAAATTTTACTTGAGAATTGGTTCTTAAACTGGAAAGGCTTCAACATTATCATGAACATCAAAAAATAATAAGGGGTGGATCATCTTGGAGAGAGCATTAGCTCAAGATAGGAAATTAAAGCAGTTGGTCTAAAGGTACCAAGAGGAATTTGAGATTGTGAACTCTTGCTCAGACCCATTTAAACAAGCTATCTTCTACCATCGATCTATCTTGTACTCTAAGAAAGAATCTATCTCAAAAGTCATCTGTATTCTTCTTAAGTATGAGATAGGCAGATGATATTGAATCAAAACCATTAAGTATGATATAGGCAGATGAGATTGACACAAGACTTCTGGGTGATCAAATTTTTATTTACAGTCATGGATCCATTGTTGCCTGCCCAGCTTATTGTCCATCCACCACACTGATATCCCAGATTGTCTGCATGAGTTCCCGCTACTAGTATCTTCTGGGTATTCTTGTTTAAAGGTAATAATGGTTTCTCACCCCCGTTTCTATTCTTCAAGAGAACCAGTGACTTGCGAACTGCTTCTCTGGCTATTTCTCTGTGAGCATGAACCAATTTTTTTTTTTAATTAAAAATCAAAATGAAATCCACTTGCTTCTTGTCAACATTGTAATACAATGTCCTCAAAGTGAAAAATACATGCAATGCAAGTGGATTTCATTTTACTCACAGGATTTCCAACCATGCCCAACAATGATCTATCTGTTTTGGGATGTTTAAAAAAGCCAACAATGAACTTGACCCTAAGAATCCTCCTAATTGCATCATCTATTATGCTCATAGAAATTTGGCCTGAATTGACTAATTCTATAAGGTTACTGATGTAATTTTCGAACTTGAAGGGGACCATTACCTACATAGTTTCAAGATTAGATAAAATAAATTACTGACTGGAAAGAAAACCAATATAGTGGTATGAAAATATGATTAAGCATTTAAAATCACCATGTCCATTCCTGCATTGATAGAAGAAGAAACACTATATGAGTAGTTTGAGCCAGGCGAGGTGATCCTATCTATTCCTTCCCAATCTGAAATGATAAATCCCTGTACTCAAAATGATCAAGCCAATTATCAGTTGAAGATTTCTTGCATATTGATTGGGCAGGTATTTCATGATTTTCTTGTAATAGAAAAGAAATGTTTCTTAAATGGCCCTGCTCTGTGTATTAATCAGAAAAAAAAATCGGTAAGCTTTGGAAATCCAATGGAAGTAGTATTTTGATTAGAGTTCTTCCTGTGTAATAAAATTATTATTACAGAAAATAAATAAAATGAATCAAACTCTATTTGTCATATTTACTTACTTTGAATCCATGTTCATCTTTAAAAATCCTAGTTAGAAGGTGCTAGTTTTCCTGCATTTTTTCTCCATTCCGGCTAGAGTAAGAAGCCATGATAGTTGACACACCCTTTTCCAAGGAGTACAAGTATGGACACATGTGAATCTGGAAAAGATCGTAGTAGGTTTCTAGAGTATTGTGTTCATTGACTCCTCCCTCTATTCCACCATCTCCAACAAAATGCTTGGCACCAGCTACAACATTTGGTCTGAAATTAACATTTGAACAAAAGAAAATCATGACTAGGAAAAACATTCCCATGATTTTTTCCCCCCACATATGTATAGCCATTAGGATGTTCTTCACGAGGAGAGCCCTGTAGCCCTGCCATTTTTAGAACTACTTCAGTATCTTTACTGTAACATTCATAACACCTTCCCCATCGTGGGTCATGACATACCTGGTCAATTATTGTGATTGCAGTATAAGAAAACCAGACAATACTATAAGCTCAAAGACTTTGACTGAAGAGATCAATTTTTCCTTCAGTTATACATTAAACTTCAAAGTTCTAAATACCATACATCCAAAGACTCTTGACTACAGACTTGTTCAATTATTGTGATTGCAGTATAAGAAAACCAGACAATACTATAAACTCAAAGACTTTGACTACAGAGGTCAATTTTTCCTTCAGTTATACATTAAACTTCAAAGTTCTAAATATCATACATCCAAAGACTCTTGACTACAAAAGGCAATTTTTCTTTCAATTATACATTAAAGTTACAATAAGGCATCAAGAAATCTTAGTAAACTATAATGATATTCCTATAACAATATACCTACAAAATACAATATTGACATGCACCAAGCATTTTAAAGGAAAATTAAAGAACTAATACATTCAAGCTAGAAACAACTACTAGACCTTTTGGTACTCGATCACAATAGACATCCAACAAATCTTATCAAACCAGGTAAGTTTATCATGTCCAAGGTACCAAAAATGTGCATAAAATATACCAATAGGGGATCCTAATGTACAACCACTATACAATATAGGAGAATGCATATTTCATGTATATTTCATTGGACTATATATACTATTAAAAATACACATGAGAAATATATTATTATAATATTAGATGACATGAAATTTTCATATGAGAGAAAGAGGCAAGTATTATAAAGCACACCGTTAAGAGGTGTGAAAGTATAACCAATGTGGGATAGTATGTCTCTAAAAATTGAGCAAAGTAAAGTTCATGTAGTAAATAAACTTTTAAGGAAGAACACAAAATAATTGATGTATATTGATTCAAATACATGCCTTTAAATAGGTGGTGTATTTGAACAAACAAAATAAAATAAAAAACAAAAAACTGTTAAATAACCATGATAATCAGCCAAGAAACATTTTATTAATGTAATAATACAACATGCCCCACTTATTACATTAATATGAACATGGGCGAAACATTGAAAGAGTTGCACACAAACCTTCTTGATACTTTTATGAAGAATTTTCACCTCTCCTCCTTGTTTACCCAAGATATTAGGTTGACTTCACCAACCAATCTTGTGACTATAGAACCTACAATCATTTGCACAACATGAAAGAAAATAAATTGTACCTAACATTCTTTCACAAAGAGACATAACTTTCTACTAAAAGTCCACATCTCCTTTGAGTGTATGAAAACTCCTCCTCAAGTGCTAAACATGAGAGAACAACTCTCCTCTTAGAGTCAACATCTCCTTTGAGTGTGTCATATCCTTCCTTTATTATCATGGAAATAACCCCTCCTAGCATACAAAACCTCAACCAAACATGAATACATTAAATGCACTCATAAAAAATTGTCCTTCCCTTCTTGAAGGGACACACATAATTGCAAGCCTCCTCTTTTCTTTAGGGATACAAATATGAAAGGTGCTTCCCATGCAATAAATCATCCCTTAGTGAGAATCTAGATCAAGATGATAGATGTCCTCCTCCCTCTATTTCCTCCAATATTTAGTTAAACCTTGATATAATTTGTAAGGAACATAATCCTCATCAATATCATGGTGAGGTCAATCTTTTTTGGATGCATTTCAAAATCACAATATTGTTTTTCACCATTAGTTTTAGTGATAGATTTATCTTATTCAACTTACCAATGATGAGATCTTTAGCCCGTTGAATACAATTTGTTTATAAATGTCCACCTTTTTGTAAATAATAGCATTATTGTTGAAATTTAGGCTTCTTCTTAATAACAAAGAAGTTTTCTAATTAATTGAATTATTATTTTTAACACTACTTTCTTTATCAATCAAATATGACATCACAATTTCCAATCTAGGATTTATTTTTTTAATGTAAAAATAATATGATCAAAACTTGAAGACGTACTACTTAGCAAGATTATTTTAGCATTATCATCATTGACTATAGAGTTTACACTTGCAAGTTGATTTTAGGAAACAAAATATACTATGTTGAACAATATTACCTCCCTCTTTCATCTTCAATCTAAACTTCTATTTATTTATGGACATTTTAGGACTTGAAGCCTATAAACCAAATAAATAACTAATCCCCTCTAAGATTTTATTTGATATCATTGTTATGTCAATATGATTTAAATATCTATTAGATAAACTAAGATCAATAAATGCTACATTCCTACAATCTTTATCCATCCATTTTACTCTGATTAATTAAAAGTGGGAGAGGGACCATACACTTAATATAACTACGAGGAACTCACAAGTAGTGAGACCACCAAACACCCAAAAAAGAGGACACCATTTTTTTTTAAAAAAAAGGGCTTTTGACTAGAGCACCCAACTAACAGGAAAAAGGGTCTCGAACCCTCAAAAAGATTTCATTATTAGAACATAGGGGTTTTGGAGAGCACCTTGAACATTAACAAAAACAAAAACCCTTACAATGATAGAATAGTCATGGAAACTAAAACCTAACAAGGAATTTTAGAAGGCATCCTACAACCTTAGAGGAACACCTAGCCATTCCTAAAAAGCATAAAACATACTCAAATGGACTAGCCCAAAAATGATTAGAGGTACCTCAATAAGCCATTTAATCACATAAGAAATTAGGAGCAATATCCCAAAAAAGAAGAGCACCCAGGGAGAGGCCCTAGCAAAAAAACTAGAGAAGTAAAGACCCCAAAATGTTTTGCCACCAAAGGAAGCATCGCCATCATGAAAAATCAAGACAACACCCCACAAATTCCCAACATCAAAAAAAACCTTTATGAGCATTGCAACTTCAAGGCCCCCCTCTAAGGGTCATCAAAAGTAATAGAGAAATAGACACATTCAGAAACCAATCCAAACAAGAAAGGAGGACTCAAAGATAGACTCATAAAAGAAAGCAATAAGCTACCCATTTGAATAAACCCAAAGCACCAAAGGACACCACTTGCTATAGTATGAAAGTCCCCCTCCATAGGACCATCAACATTGAACATAAGACAAGCACTTACACCACTAAAAATATGGCATACCCATAGTAGGCAGCCAAACAAAAAACGCCCAATGCGGCATCGCAACCTGGAGCACAAAGTGCACTAAGAAAGCCTCACAATCACAAGTATTACCCACCCACCAATAGAGAGGAGATGCATGAACTCATAAAACCTCAAGAAGCATCTTTGTCCAACCAACAACAACGACAAGAGAAGGAGGAGAAAAACACTAGCATATCGAGTCAGGCAAGCAAAAGAGAAGCGATAAAAATCCATAGAGACAGAGAAACCTCTATAGCATTCCAATAATGCATTCCTCCGGTGAGAGTTGGGAACATAAACCATAGGCAAGGCTAAGACTAAGCTAGAGACTCAACCATTATCCATACAAACCACAAATCCCCAAGGAGTAGGGTAACTCACTACTTGGAAATAATAGTAGAACAACTTAACACGTAGTAGAATGCAACACCATACCAAAGCGTATCTAAGATAGGAATAAGGAGAGATTAATGTCCAAAAGCCATGAACCCTGTATAGGGTGCACACCATGCATGAGGTGATCAACAATCTTGTAAGAAAGTAGAATGCCCCATACAGGCCAAATAGAGGCCTTCCACACAAAGATAATTCAAAGGAACTAGAGTACTAATAGGTCAGCACAACCCAACTTTTGCCAAATAGATCACATACAAGAGGGTTTGCAATTGGTGCACCCTAGAAAAGAAGGCCCCACAAAGGAGAAGAGGCAATACCCAGATGAAGAGGTAGAGAATCACACACCCCCAAAGGAGGGCACATCACATGGGCAAGAAAAAAAAAGAACAAAGAGCGGGTCAGTGCAAGAAGCTGAGTCCACTTTTTGGCCAAAAAGTGGAAGTGTTTTCCCCGATTTTCAGATTTTTCCACATTTGAGCTGAGAATTTGAAGAACTTAGAGATAGAATCTTGGAAAAAGCCAGCAATACAAAATATAGCCCTTTGAGTCTACTTTCTAAATATTTAATTTATTTTAATACCCACATAATAGAAATTGACTTTCAAAATGGATTTCTTAAAAACACTTTTTAAAAATGCCTATTTTAGGACCATACCATCCATGTAATGCCCCACTAGGAAAACGCGAAGGGATAAAGCTAAAACATACAAATAGAGTGCAATATTTTTAAAAAAAAAAAAGTTACACAACATTAAGATAAAACAAGATATCAAAGTTCAGATTACATAGTGGAAGACATCAACTAACACCTAAAGAGTTTCCCAACATGATTACTTAATTACACATTTAACTTAACTCACACTAATAAACCCAATAAGTTGATTATCTAATAACGAGATAATTCTTAAACAAAGATAATTTCTTTCAAATAGATGAAAATATAGATCACAATATAAGGTTCATCAATTAAGATTTATCTATACCCTTCGTTCAAACTTTCATTTAGAATTTAAGTCATGCATCTAATTTAACAACACACTTGAATTTTATCATAAACTAATGAGATATTTCCATGCATACTTAATTTCTTTCATGTTCCAATTTACTGCATTCAAGAGAGGAGTGCATACGTGCATTTAAAATTAATTTCATCTTATCCAATTATACATTCTATCAAAATGTCATTCATACATGCTAACACTAAACATGAAACATAAGAACAAAAGCATCGCATAACACCAAGATGATCTCGGAGTTCACCCCTAAAGGGCTACATCTCCAAGTCCGCTCAACTGCAAGACCCCTCTGATAATTAAATAAGTTGATAATACATAAGGTTCTCATTATTTACAATCCTGCCATCAAGGCAAAACATAATCAATATACAAATGACTACATCGGTCAATAAATACATAAATGATCCATGAAAAGGAAAGGATCCAACTGAACATAATCGAAGCTAATACAAGGGTCCAAGGGAGCATTCACAAACTAAGTCATCGCAACCTAAGGTATAGAATGAAACTAGGTACTCACAAGGGCATAAGCAACAGGATAACTCCACAAAAGTGCTCCTATCAAGAGAATGCAACCCCACACTAGCGAACATAAGGGATAAGTGTCATCACACAACCTAGTATGGTTACCATGGCAGGTCTTCATAGGTTCCGACCCAATACACTGAGTTACCCTAGCAACCTAATCTGAACCTCCGGCCCATCCAAGCCTCATGTGGGCCCACATATCCTTTCGTGAAGGCAAGGATGATGGTTTTCCATTTTAGGCCTTCTCACAGCATGTCGAGTTTGAGTTAGCACTCATCCCATGTGTGAGGCACAATTATCTTACTTAGAGATTCATTAATAACACTCTAATATACTATTAGGTTACCACTTATTAGACTCACTTTTGATGGGTTACCCAATAGCCACTTTGGGCATGGCCCCCAATCGAAAGCCACTTTCCCTTATGACACAAGACTATACTCAAACAAACTCGAAAACCAAGGAATACACATGGTCAAGCAAACGGAGTTCAAAATGGAGGGAACAACCATTTGGTCAAACACGACACATATGAGGTGCACTGACAGACGATACTCTAACTAGAGACCTCACCAACTATGGTCAACCACAAATCATCATTCGACACCCGCATAAAGGATATGACCAATTACGACACAACCACAAAACAAAAGTCAAACTCGAGACTGAGGACTGAAACAGGTACCCCAAATCAACCAAACGACAGGGTCCTATCAAAAAAAACATGGTCTTGCCATCACTAAAGCAAAAGCAAATATAGAAATTAATACTTGCAAAGGCAATAATCGGAAAAGACAATATTTTCCCATATTGATTTAAACAATAAAAGTCGATCCATTTTTCTAAATGATCTAAGTTTCCAAAATACATTCACAAGAAATCATCATTACAAGGTGAATACAATACCACAGTAGCAATAGTACCATTTGTCTATTTCCCAAACAGCGGAAAAATATAATTAAACCATTTATTTTACTAAATGAGCATATCAGTAACTTAACAATTTTTCCAAATGATGCTTAATTATACTCCCAATAATACCAATAGCATATCGTTTAAATTCATAATGTCCAATGATAAAATATCTCATTTTCAATTACTCAAATACTATAATATTTCATTTCTAACATTTGCAGATGACCTATTAATATTCAATTCTTCAAATAGAATATTCTTGAATAATATATTTTATCTCAAAAATTTTCCAATTAAAGTAATATTCTATCTTTTTCCAAAAAGATGCTTTCCCAATAATACAGATCCCAAAATTAAATATTAATTTATATATATATATATATATATTTATTAACCCATGACTAATAAAATATTCCAAATTAATAATTAACCATACACCAAAACCTAATAAAATATTAATTATTAATAAAATATATATTAATAATAATTAATATTGCACAAATTAAAATTAAATATCAATTAATATATATATAGACATATAAATTTTCATTAATAAATATATATTAATATTAATTAATAATTAATTAAAAACTTAATTTAAAAAAAATACATTAAATTTAATTAATTTTTTTTTAAAAAAAAAAAAGGAAAAAAAGGAAAGGGTGGCGAGGGTGGCCGAGCCCACCTCCCTTATGCAGGGGTTGGGCAGCCATGCCCTAGCCACAAGGCGGCACCACCGTAGGGGTCGCAGGTCCTGCGACGCCCACACAGTGGACGCAGGGGACTCTGTAGCCACTGCGGGGGTCGCAGCTCCCTGTGGCCACTGCGAGGGTCGCTGTTAACTACAGCCGCTGCTGGTTGCACAGCTCTGTGAGCCGTGTTACATACAGGGGGAGGAGGCGCAAGTTGAGCCTCCGCTCCCCACCCTCCAACCCCAATATGGTTTAATTTTTTTTTTTTTTTTAAATTTCATTTTACTTATAATAAAGCTGATTTTCATTCACATATTTTGTTTTATATATATTTTTTTTTGAAAAAAAAAAGACAAATCCCCATTTATATATATATTTTAAACAGTCTCATACTGAAATTTAAAATAAAAAAATTTCAGAATGATAGAGGTTTTCAAAATTAGAGATATTTGTTGCATAACCTTCCAAAATATACAATTTTGGGCAAAAAGGAGCTCATTCCTCATATAAGGATTAAAACAATTAGCCAATTTTTAACTAATTCCACTATAATTGTTAATCTTGGGCAATTAATGGAGAATTTTGTAACCAAAATTGCATAAAGAACATTCAAGCCCATTTAAAAAAATAAAATTCAACAATAACTAAATTGATAAACAAAATTCCTACCTCAATAAGCACTCCTGAAAAGATTAGATGGAGAGCCCCAACCTGCAGCTCAAGCAATCCTTCTCCTTCCAAAACCCCCAAATTTTCCATCCAAAAATATTTTCCAAAAAAAAAATCTATCCCCCATAATAATTTTCAAACCTAGGTTAAATGGGAGAAGTTTGACCAAAAAAAATTTATTTTTGGAATTAAAATATTTTATTTAAAATAAATCCCAAAAATCATTCTTTTAAACTATATGAATATATTAATCTTGCTTTTCAATTTAAAATTGATCTCCTCAATTAACTAAAATTAACCTTTCTATTTCCAAAATGCCAACAAGATTAAATTAATTCTATTTCAATTAAATTTAAATCTTTCTTTTCATGAGCATAAACATAATAAATTTAACATTAAAATTAACCATTTAATTGAATTTGCCACCAACCTGAATTGAGCAATTCAATTAATGATTAATCACATAAAAAGGGAGCCTATTTAATTTAGTCCCCAAAATACTAATGCGAAAACACACATTAAATCAAATTAGAGATTAAGGATTAATTAGTCGATTTAACCACACACAAAACACACAACCCAAGAAAGTCAAACGAACAGAATACCCGCAACCCCAACCAAAGGGAATACCGACGACTACTAACGATGCTCACTTGAGCACAACTATGGTCAAACGAGGGTCTTACGACCAACTATTCCAAGTTCTAAGGACCAAACAGGTACACTCAAACCTGCGAATCCAAGTGAAGACGAACCTCGCACCCACGTGACACTGTACCTAGAATCTTCTGCAACCAAGAGTCATACATGCATACATTTATAAAATTAATGAAAGCGTTAGCCCAAGATAATAACATGAAATAGGAAAATTAATTAACTTGAATACAAACTGGTGCAAAAACCACATTAACAGATATGCACTAAATCAAAACATTTGACTATAATCATTATATTATGATAAACTAACCAAGGTCAAACCAAGATTAGGAATTGATTAGGGTAGGGGTACTACATTCTCCCCCCTAGGTTCTAACTTCTTGGAAGTCGTAAGGTTAGATGGAGAAACTATCGCACGCATCAGCCCTGAAACTCATTCAACAAATATTAAATTGCACATAGGAATCTTACCATAAATAAATGAAACATTATTACTAATTCCTCTATTGATGACATTACCCATTGTCAAGATACATCTAAATCCATATATTTCTTATAATATTGTAGGAATTATCTACAATCATAGTAGAGATACAAGAATCTTCTCCCTTTCATTACACCAAGTTAAAGCACTAAAAGAGGCAGACAAATATTACCATACTCATCTATCAAACATGACAAGAAAACATGCCATCATGATCAATTTTTCTTTTTTTTACCAATCCATCTTTATCATAAAAAATTATCGCATAGAAATAGCTTCAAAATTCAAATTCTACAACCAAGTTAACTTTCATGAAATAAGAGCAATGTAAATAACTCAATTGTTTACACTTGCCAGGCATACAAAAACCTTTCCAATGACTATGTCCCATAACATAGTGACAAGTTAACACAATTTACTCCATGATTACACATAATAACCATCCACATAACTGGAATGCATAACTCAAAATGCCACATGTGAGCATGTCAAATTCCCGGTCAAAGATAACATGCACGATCGGCATATCTATGCCTGATCTCATAACAACAACTTGATCATAAATATCCAAAATCTCACTCAAGGCTCGATGGTGCTAGGCACACCATAGCGGTGTTACCTTCCATACAAGACCTTCGTGAACATTCCTTGTTGAGTAAGGTGGTTAGCCTCCAGGAGATAGTCACCACACATAGGTAGGTAGTGGATCCTAGCTACATCATAGCCTCACATACCCCCATCCTCAAGGTTCCTTACGTCTACTTCCTCGTACACACTCTACCAAGACCATCTCATACATCCTTGGAGAGGAATTTCACATTTCAACACAAGACCAACATACGAAAACAATAAGGATAAATCAGTTTAGCCACCAAAGTACAGATGAATAAAGATAATAAATCATCAATTCCAACAGTAAGGCAAGAAAATAATCCAAAATTTGCAACACCAAATCAAGAATGCAAAAGATCAAAAGATCATGGCTAAACCTTCAAAGTCAAAGTAAAATAAATTGCTGGTCCCCAAAGAAATATAAAGAATATCACAACTGCACATAACATCACTATGTGACTAGCATCTAGCCACCAATGAGGAAGGAAGGAACAATCGTCTAGCTATCATAGTAGCTCATCATGTGGTGCGACATAGTCACATTACCCAAATGGCATGGCGGTGTGCACCTCGACATCACCCCACATCATGTCGTCATGCAGCATGGCCATACTCCAAGCAGAGAAGACACGCAATGGATGTATCCCACATGGTAGTGTACCTCATGGAAGCAAGCATGCATAGGTCACGTCCCGCATAGCGACGTATCTATAAGGATACTCGCCATAAGATAGAGGTATACATGAATAGGGTCCACCCACATGCCCACCAACACATACTAACTAGAAGCTCATGTGGATAAACCTACCTTTCATGAAGACAAGGCAAAAGATCTTCCAAATTACACCATCACTATACACAAGAATCACCATCAATATGCTCAAATAAAGGAGAGGAATAGGCTGTCACACATAAACCTATAAATAGATTCATCAAAAGGGAAAGTATTGAGTACACCTTTGATACTGTCTAATAGTATAACTATATCATTCCTCAAAATAGAGAAGCTAAAGTCACTTTGTGCCGACATTACTCGTACACCAATCCATACTATTCAAGGAATGGTGACTTCGAATACTACCCCTTAACATACTGAATTACCCACAACCCAAGGTTTGGTACTCAGTAGGGAAACAAATAAGCAACATCGCATAAACGGTACAGTTTCCCATACTCATAAGCAACATATATTCCATTGTTGATTACTTCACCAATCCATGTGCACATATAATAAGCATTAGTTTCTTACAATACACATGAATACACTAGTACTGGTTTAGTCACATTTACGGGGAGTACTTTTTAGTACGCTATCATCTACTCAAGGAAGTTTTTAATTATGCTTTCCACATGAATAACTGAATCAAGTTTACTCTAGATACAAGTACTAAAACTATTGACAATTCACAATTACATAAGGAAATAACATCATTCCTATATCTTTCTTGAATTTCACTAAGCATTCGTAACTAAATTACTAACTATGCAAATTTATTTTTGAAGCTTAAGACTTTCATCTTTCCATAAGAAGTCCAAAAGAAAACATACAATTTCATATGCATTATAAACATTCTATTTAAATCAATGCATTCTTCATAGCATTTCTAAAAATCTTATGATTTAAGCAAAGAGAAGGGAAAGAGAGTTTGATAACCAAACTATTTCCTACAAAGACACAAGATCAACAAGATCACACTATAACATAAAATTTCTCACTTTAAGCCTATCATTTTAAATATGCAGTTTAAATTTTGCTATCATTTTAGAAGGATGCCAAACAACCTCACATGACATTTCCAATAATTATGGTTGCAACAAAATGTTCTAGTTTTCCAAAAAACATAGATCAAAACATGTAATCTTATTAATGATGCAAGGTCTCTTGAGAACACTCACTACTATAATACAACACAGACACATATCATAATTTTCAACCTATAATTGAAGATCAAATTATGATCAAAAGGTAAGCGAGGAGCTATCACCAAAATAATACATATTAATGCATGCACATCAGACAAGCTTTTCATTCGCACTTTCTAAACATAATAAGGTAATTACATATACCCAAAAGCAAGTTCAATGGAGGATTGCTAAAATAAATCCTCAATCAAATTAGTTTAATGAAACACATAAAACAATCATTTGTGGAACACATTAATACACTCTTGAAGCTACTATAACATGTTCCCTTTAATACTTCTTTTTACAAACAAAGTAGTTTCACATAGCAACTATTCACATATTAGTGCACATTACTTAAGATATAATTTATTTATGTTACTTCTACTAAACACATGGAGAATTCTTTAATGTACACATACAATTTTCTCTCAATAACTAATATGAACTTTCAACTTAAAGCCCTTTTATAATCTAAAGACACATAAGCGTCATAGGGTTCACACAAGTGTTCAAGAAGTCACAACCTTTCTCTTGCAAAAAGAAACCTCATATAAGAGATAATTACACATATCCCAAACATTTTAATTTCTAGAGAGAGAGAGAGGAATGGTCATAATCATTCAATTTTCTACAAAATAAGAATTCAATATCTACCATACAAGTCCTTCAAGCGAACAACACTAAGCTAGATCATAATCTTAAACAGGCACATTTCACACTTTCAGATTCTAGACAAGCACTGACCAACCCAAACGGATTAGTCTAAAGAGTACAACAATCAATGAGAAAGGTACATACAACTCTCTTGCATAATATGAGTAATCGTAGACCAAGACATCAATAAGCAAACAAAGCATAGTTATTCACTCAAAACACCAACATCAAGAAGATGAAAACAAGGTGTGAACACACGCGTTACACACAAGTTAAAGTCTTCTCAATCACTTACATACAAGAGGAGGACAAGCATGCACATAAGGTCGATACACCTCACACTAGCTAAGGGTACAAGTGACACTAGAGATCCCAGTGTTTGCAACCTGGCTCTGATACCAAATGTAATGCCCCGCAAGGAAACCCCGAAGGGATAAAGCTAAAACATACAAATGGAGTGCAATAATTTTTTTTTTTAAAGTTACACAACATTAAGATACAACAAGATATCAAAGTTCAGATTACACAGCAGAAGAAATCAACTAACACCTAAAGAGTTTCCCAAACGTGATTACTTAATTACACATTTAACTTAACTCACACTAATAAATCCAATAAGCTGATTATCTTATAAAGAGATAATTCTTAAACAAGGATAATTTCTTTCAAATAGATGAAAATATAGATCACAATATAAGGTTCATCTATTAATATTTATCTATACCCTTCATTCAAACTCTCATTCAGAAATTAAGCCATGCATCTAATTTAACAATACACTTGAATTTTATCATAAACTAATGAGATATTTCCATGCATACTTAATTTCCTTAACAATAAATGGATATATTCCATTATCCTAAGCTACATTCTTTCATGTTCCAATTTACTGCATTAGAGAGAGGACTGCATACATGCATTTAAAATTAATTTCATCTTATGCACTTATACATTCTATCAAAATGCCATTCATACATGCTAACACTAAACATGAAATATAAGAATAAAAGCATCACATAACACCAAGATGATCTTGAAGTTCACCCCTAAAGGGCTACATCTCCGAGTCTGCTCAACTGCAAGACCCCTTTGATAATTAAATAAGTTGATAATACATAAGGTTATGATTTTTTACAATCCCACCATCAAGGTGAAACATAACCAATATACAAATGACCACATTGGTCAATAAATACATAAACGATCCCTAAAAAGGAAAGGATCCAGCTGAACATAATCGAAGCTAATACAAGGGTCCACTGGAGCATTCATAAACTAAGTCATTGAAACCCAAGGTATAGCATGAAACCAGGTACTCGCAAGGGCATAAGAAACATGATGACTCCATAAAAGTACTCCTATCAAGAGAATACAACCGCACACTAACAAACATAAGGGACAAGTGTCATCACAACCTGGTATGGTTACCATGGCAGGTCTTCATAGGTTCTGACCCCATACACTGGGTTACCCTAGCAACCAAATCTGAACGTCCAGCCCATCCAAGCCTCATGTGGACCCACACATCTTTTCATGAAGGCAAGGATGATGGTTTGCCATTTTAGGCCTTCTCACAACATGTTGAGTCTGTGTTAGCACTCATCCCATGTGTGAGACACAATTATCTTACTTAGAGATTCATTAACAACACTCTAATATACTATTAGGTTATCACTTATTAGACTCACTTTCGATGGGTTACCCAATAGCCACTTTGGGTGCGGCCCCCAATCGAAAGCCACTTTCCCTTATGACACTAGACTATACTCAAACGAACTCGAAAACAAGGGAATACACATGGTCAAGCAAACAAAGTTCAAAATAGAGGGAACAACCATTTGGTCAAACACGACACATATGAGGTGCACTGACAGATGGTACTCTAACTAGAGACCTGACCAACTATGGTCAACTACAAATCATCATTCGACACCCGCATAAAGGATATGACCAATTACAACACCACCACAAAACAACAATCAAACTCGAGATCGAGGACTGAAACAGGTGCCCCAAATCAACCAAATGATAGGGTCCTATCAAACAAAACATGGTCTTTCCATCACTTAAGAAAAAGCGAATACAAAAATTAAAACCTGCAAAGGCAATAATTGGAAAAGACAATATTTTCCCATATTGATTTAAACAATAAAAGTCGATCCATTTTTATAAATGATCTAAGTTTCCAAAATACACTCATAGGAAATCATCATTACAAGGTGAATACAATACCATAGTAGCAATAGTACTATTTGTCTATTTCCTAGATAGCGGAAAAATGTAATTAAACCATTTATTTTACTAAATGAGCATATCAGTAACTTAACAATTTTTCCAAATGATACTTAATTATACTCCCAATAATACCAATAGCATATCATTTAAATTCATAATGTCCAATGATAAAATATCTCATTTTCAATTACTCAAATACTATAATATTTCATTTCTAACATTTGCATATGTCCTATTAACATTCAATTCTTCAAATAGAATATTTCTTAATAATATATTTTATCTCAAAAATTTTCCAATTAAAGTAATATTCTATCTATTTCCAAAAAGATGCTTTCCGAATAATACAGATCCCAAAATTAAATATTAATTTATATATATATTTATTAACACATGATTAATAAAATATAGATAATTAATAATTAACCATACACCAAAACCCAATTAAATATTAATTAATATATATTCATTAATCTTTATTAATAAAATATATACTAATAATAATTAATATTGCACAAATTCAAATTAAATATCAATTAATATATATATATATATACATATTAATTTTCATTAATAAATATATATTAATATTAATTAATAAATAATTAAAAACTTAATTTAAAAAAACATACATTAAATTTAAGAATTATTTTTTTAAAAAACACAAAAAAAAATAATAAATAAAGGAAAGGGCGGCGAGGGCGGCCGAGCCCACCTCCCTTATGCGGGGGTTGGGTGACCATGCCCTAGCCGTGGGGTGGCCCCACCATGGGGGTCGCAGGTCCCGCAGCGCCCACGCAGTAGACGCAGGGGACTCTGCAGCCACCACGGGGGTCGCAGCTCTCTGCGGCCATCGCGGGAGTCGCAAAATGCCAAAAAGATTAAATTAATTCTATTTCAATTAAATTTAAATCTTTCTTTTCATGAGCATAAACATAATAAATTTAACATTAAAATTAACCGTTTAATTGAATTTGCCACCAACCTGAATTGAGCAATTCAATTAACGATTAATCACATAAAAAGGGAGCCTATTTAATTTAGTCCCCAAAATACTAATGTGAAAACACACATTAAATCAAATTAGAGATTAAGCATTAATTACTCGATTTAACCACACACAAAACACGCAACCCAAGAAATTCAAACGAACAGACGACCCGCAACCCCAACCAAAGGAAATACCGATGATGACTAGTGATGCTCACTTGAGTAGGACTATGGTCAAATGAGGGTCTTACAACCACCTAATCCAAGTTATAAGGACCAAAGAGGTACACTCAAACCTGTGAATCCAGGTGAAGACAAACCTCGCACCCACGCGACACTGTACCTGGAATCTCCTGCACTCAAGAGTCATACATGCATACATATATAAACTTAATGAAAGCGTTAGCCCAAGATAATAACATGAAATAGGAGAATTAATTAACTTGCATACAAACTGTTGCGAAAACCACATTAAGAGATATGCACTAAATCAAAACATTTGACTATAATCATTATATTATGATAAACTAACCAAGGTCAAACCGAGATTAGGAATTGATTAGGGCAGGGGTACTACAATGTACATCTATGACACACATTTTGACACAAATAATTTTTTTTTTAAACCATCTTGGGTAATTATTTGTAACACACTCATTATTTATGGGAATATTTTTTTGTTATTTTTTTTGAATATTTTATTTTTTATTAATTTTTAATTGGCCCTAATTATCATTTTAAAAGCTTGACGTGTACGACCCACATAATCTAACCTAAACTAATCAATTTTTGATTTTTTTTTAAATAGAAAATAATTTTGTGTAGATTGATGACATAATTTTTTTTTTCAAAAATGATTGAAACAAAAAAGTTATTAAATAAAGAAAATTAGGTGATATTTCAAGTTTATGGAACATATTCAGTATAAATATTTGTATTAAGTATCATAGAACAATTACAAACTTATTACAAATACCAGCTCCTTTCGAGCAATCTTATTACAAATACAATCTCCTTTCGAGCACAAATACAAGCTCCTTTCGAGGACCAAACTAGAAATAACAATTGGAAGACCAAGGGTCACAACTGAGAAATCTACTTTAAACAATGTGACAAATACAACAATTGGAAGACCAAGAGTCACAACTTAGAATTCCACAAAGATGTCCCTCTTGGGAGTTGAACTTGGGTCTCCACATTGAGAACTCAATGCTTTAACCAACTAAGCTCAACCCCCTGGACAAATTCAGTATAAATTAAATAAAAAATAGAGAACATAATCAAAATTTAAAAAAAATTACATATTCAGAATCTATACAGTATAATGTGAAATGGGTTTTAATTTTGTGAAAAAATTCTCTAATAACAGGCATGCAAAATATTGCAGAAGACCATATTTGTGCTTTCATTGATCTAAGTTTGAATTGGTAGGTCAAGGTCTAAGGTTTTGGCATTCCATGCCTATCTCAAACCTAAACATGAGGCAGAAGGTGGGCTGTGGGGTCAAATTTCACAAAACGGGGGCCCATTTTATTTTTTTATTGTTATTTTTAATAATGAGCCTCCATTTTTTTTAAAAAGGGGAAAAGTGGTTATGAAAACAGGGGCCCATTTTTAGAAAATGGGGCTCCATTTCTTTTACATAGAGGGCCCTCATTTTGAAAAGGAGTGGGGGCCCGTCATTTTTTCCACGAGTCCCCGTTCCATTTTTTCTCTAGGGTCCGAAGCTTAATGGGTCCCCATTTTTTAAAAAATGGGCCACCGTTCCTGGAAACACGTTTCCTAATGCATAGACTTACCCCTAAGTGGGACTAATGTTCTTGCACTTCCCCAAGCCCAATAGAATAAAGTAAAGACCCAAGGGGAAACCAATGCTTGCCTCCAAACCAGTAGAAGAGAAAAACCCCACCAAGCAAAGGCAAAAACACTAAGCACCAAAGCAACCCAATGACATAGCACAATTTGATAAGTCTAGTCACCAACACCAAGACCCTATATAGGAATAGGGTAGAATCTGAGAAAGTTAGGCCATCAACCTCTCCATCTCCATCCCCCTTTTCAGAGTCCTTTGCAACCTCCTGAAACCTTAGCTCCATTTCGACTCCCACGCTCCATGTATTTCTTTAATCCATCCATAGTTACTTCATCTACATCTTGTATTTTTTTAACAATTTTGCTTACAATATCCCTTAGATATTTCCAATGAAAAGTAATTGTATCTTTACTTTCCTTGTCAAAAAATTACACCCTTGAAATTTAGCAATTGCAACTAATTTTTCCATTTGAATAACCTTATTTCTCCAAAAGATCTAAATAACTTCAAAGGATTACACTCTTGATTTTTGAAAAAATCTTTATAAATCCTTATACCACACTATGGATCAATATATTTTTTATAAAATAAATTCAAGCATGCCTTTAGAAACATACCTCCCAATTTCCTTTCATCCAGTGAGATGACTCTTCAGAAACTCTAAATATAAGTGAAAATTTACTTGTTCCCAAATTTAATTTTCTTATAAAATCTATCTTTCAATTCTATCAAACCTTTTTAGATATAATTCTAAATTTATTTTACTTGGTATCTTGCACCTGTCCTAAAATAGAGGTTAACATTCATACCTTGGTGATATTTTCTTCCATTGAGCCATTAATCATTCAAAGATCAATCTTTACTAAATTTTAATTGCCTTTCCTTTTCTCTTTGTTTCCATCCAAGTTAGCTAACTCAATATTAATTTTGATAAAATTAGATGCTAATTGTTGCACACAATATTATGTCTAGTTCTCTACATCTATGGAATATGGTATATGAGTGTCTTTGAGCTTGGCTATGATAGCTCTCAATACAAACTTTTTAATAACAGAATTTCTTACAATAAGAAAGTTGTAATTTGATATGAAATTAATTAAATGTGAGAACTAGGGCTAATGATGCAAAATTGAAAATAATCAACATGCGAATACAATTTTATAATTTAGATATGTAGACATCAAGTATAGGTCAAGAAATGGGATGCAAAGAGGAATCTATGTCTTAAATATAAACTAAAAAATGTAAATAATGGGGCTAGGCAACCTTGTTTCAAATGTGTTTGATGTATATATCAAAAACAGTTTAGGATCAAGATGTCACTTTGAATATCTTGCTAAAATTTCAATGGAAAAGTTTCAAACTTTGAGACTAGGTGACCTTGTCTTACCTTTCTCACTTGTGTGAAATCTAGTCCTACATGTATTAGTTTTCTTTTCTTGGATATGTATTTGTTCTCTCTAGAATCTATCACTTGCACACATAAGAGAGGAATTTTTTTGTTGGGTTGATAGTTGTTTGCCTAGGTCAAATCCTGGGTTTGGAATTAAGTGCTTATGATAAATTGAAATAGAAAAAGATGGTATTCCTGTATGGGGTATATGGTAGATCTAAAATTGAAAATTCTTGATTGAAATGTTATATCTTCATAAATTTCCCTTTCCTTGAAGTATTGATGAAAAGGTTAATGTTGCCATATAGTAATTCATGAATGTTTTTATAAGAATTTGGTCATGGATGTCATCTTGAATGCTTGAAATTTAAATATTTGACCTCTCATTCAATACTCTAATGATGCTTGACTACTTTCTCACTTGAATTTGAATCTTCTCTTGAGGAATTGAATTAGAAACTTGTGGAAATATGTTTCAAATGAGGTGATAAGAATTGATTTTATACCTATTGTAATGAAATGTGCTGAAAATTAAGAAGGCAAAAATAAAAAATTAATTCCCACTCGATTTTTTTTTATCATTAGAGGGTTCAAATACGGGCCCTTTTGATCTGACCAAAAACACCAAAGTGAGACCCAAGTGAATATGAAATTGTATGCATATATGATTTACGACATTACACTTCCCTATATCAATGTTTAATTAAATAGATAGAAATATTATTTAAGATAACGAAAACATCCTTTAGGTTTATTATTTTCAAGCTTGTTTAATGCCTATATCTCAAATAGAGACTCCCCACAATTGAATCAAATTTGATAATATTATTATTGAGGTTATGTGATTTATTCAAATATAGGACAAGTAGTTCCTGATCCTCTACTTTGTTTTTAGTTTCTTACTTTAATTTTCTTTTTTTTCACTTCGATCACCTTTCTTGAAGAATCCCAAATAACACATCTAGCAGCAAACTGTCTTGGGTTTCCTCAGATGCATCATCCTAATTCAATATAACACATCTAGTAGCAAACGGTCTTGGGTTTCCCATGATTCATGTGGCTCGTGAGTGATCATATGAAGGATGTATAGGATTAAAAATCCATTGAATGGGAAATAATAGCTATAGATAATTAATAACATTAAAAATAATGTATTTTTTGTTTATTTTTAAATAATTTTGAAGATAATTAACATTATTAATAAGCAATCAATAATAATATTATTAAATAAATAATTAATTAATAATAATAATCAATTATTAATTAATTATTAATTAATAAATAATTATTAAATTAAAATGATTTATTATGTATATTGGGCAATCAAGGAACATGCAATTTCCCCACCTCACCAATTGTGCTCAACCAATTGAACTAAAACATTTTAACAAAAAATATTAAAAACTGACATTAGAAATAATAAAATAAAACTATAATCATATAATAGCTATTAAGTGAATAAAATTAAATAAATTAACTTTAAAATAAATATACTAGCTACAAAATAGCTCTTTAGTGAATACACTAGCTTATATATATATCATTATACAGACACATACATATAAAGTATCAAGACTTTAATTTTTTTGTTAAATAAAAGCTATATTATTTAAGTGGAATAAATAAAAAATTAAAGCCTTGAGGAATGTGAAAATAAAGATAGAAGTCTTAAAATATGAACGCCGAAAGACAGAAAACAAGGTAGTTGGATTGTAGCATAAGTGCTCTATTCCCAAGGAATGGAGATGAGGTGAAAGTAACTCACATTGAAACGCAGAATGAACAAATAAACTTGCGATGGAGCAAATAGATGAGGCGGAAGTAACTTGTGATTTTATTTTATTGAAAGCAGAGCAGAAGGTCAAGGGCTCACAAAATTCAGTAACAGGAACAAGATCACCCTTGCTGATAACATCACAAACCCTAAAACTGAAATCTCACTCTGCAAGGAGATTAAGTGGAAAATATCAATCACCGAGAGACAAAATGAAAATTAATTAAAGCAAAGCCATTAGATAAGATGGACACAAGAAAATAAAGAATGGATAGGGAGCATGCGAGAAATTAGGGCAAAAAATTGGCATCAAACTCTGTGCACCAAACTAAGGTCTACAAAAAAGATGGGGTCTGCAAACTCGGCGATTGCGAATCTAACATCTGCAAACCTCGGGGCCTGGGAGCTCTAAGTCTGGTTGTCTGTGAGTTGTTTGAGGCAACTGTGGTGATGTGGAAACCTCGGCATCTTTGTGGAGGGGTTAATTCTCCTCCACCCAGTTTGAAACTCCTCTCCATTGCTATTTTTTATGTTCTTTTCTTTCCTTCTGTTTGCAAATTTAATACTGCACTTCATTTAATTCGCAACTCCCCCCACGTACCTAGTCGCTCGTGTGGCTTAACCTTTGGCTTCCTATGGAGTCAGAATCTGATGGCGGTGCTATTAACGGCCCTATATCCGCAGATCAATCTAAATCTCTACCAAAGAAATCTTTCGTCAAAACCGTCTCCCCACCTGCAAATAGAGTCAACCCTAACGCGCGATTTTCTAAGGCTCCTGGCAAAGAAATATCCAGTGAGGAAGGTAAGTGCCCTAACAGTATCTCGAGTTCCTTCTGTATTTCACCCAATCTAGAAATGTTGAATGAAATTGCCTTGGAAAAGACTAGGTTAAGTAATACGGCCATTTTCTTTGCATGTGTTGATGTCGAGAAATGCCCACCTAGGAAATTTTTAGATGACTGGTTTCATAACCTCTGGAATTTAAAATTAGGGCTTAAAATATCATTTTGCAGACAAATTCAAAAGGGTCTCTACCTTATTTTCTTTAGGTGACTGACCAGGAAAGTACTGTACACTCAAAGGGAGGCACTAAAGCATCAATACTGGATAGTTGGAAATACTTCCTTCCGTGCCCTAGCTTGGTCTCTAGAGGTGGTCTATGATGAAGTTCACGCATTATCCTCCCCTAGGTGGGTCATCCTCAAGGATGTCCCCCCTTCCTTTGGTGTTTTCTTCCACAGTTAATGGAACCTTTTGGAAAAATGATCCATATTGATGAAATGACCTACCTTGTCCCTAACCTAGATGCTAGAATGCTTGTATCGATTAAGCCAGGGATTGATATCCCACCATCTTTATCCCTAAACATCAATGAAGAAACCTTTGTCTGCCCTATTGAAATGATTGGAGGATTAAATGCATGCTTTCTCTACAAAAAATAAGGGCATCTTTGGAAAAATTGCCCAATCATTTATCGCAGAAATCATAAACCCTACAACAACTCAATTGATGCCTCCATGAACCCTAGAACCAAGATTTCTCAACACTCATCCACCCTGCCCCCTGTTAACAAAGAAGCTGCTATTCCCACCACTAATTCTTCAAAATTAAAACCCATGCACATTGATCACTCACCCCTTGTCTCTGATCACCTCGGTCCGACCTCTGACCCATCAATTGGTCCTCTAGAATCGCCGTCTGACTATTTTCAGTTGGTCACTTCTAGAAACCGTAGGAGGAAAACTAGCAACCTAAATGCCCCCAACCAAAGCCATCCTACTATCCCAACTATCAAACAAGTAATGGGCATCTGCGATTACCCCCTCCCTACAAATAATAGCTCACCCGCTCCCGCTCGAACCCTGGAAAACTCTGTGGTAAAAAAAATGGTTAAGAAACTTGAGAACCCTAGTCAAAGTGTTGATGTTGCTAACTCCAGTTATAACCCTACAAGTGTGATGATTAGATCTGAAACCCCCAATAATTCAAACTCTTCATCACCTGTAGGGCTTACCCCTGAAGTTAACTTCACTAACCCTTCAACAACCTCTATGCTCAAAGAGTTAGAAGATAATCATGTTATTGAAGTAATCTACACCAATAAGGGTCTTGAAGAAATTAGGTCTAGCACAATGCTCCTTGGCTTTCCAGACTCCCAGATGTCTAGGTTCGACGTGGGAGGAATTGCAACTACTAGGAATGACCATCTGAAGTTAGTGAAGATGAGGATGACCTTATAAAAGGATCCTCCTTGACTAAAAAAAGGTAGGCCTATGGGCTCCAAGAATAAAAAGAAGGATGGAGATCCTTGTGGTCTCCCTAGTTGAACCTCTTAACCCTGCTCTCTAATGAAATACATCTCTTGGAATATTAGAGGCCTTGAGTCGCTTGATAGGAAGTTTGTCATCAAAAGCTCTCTGAGCCACCACAAGAATATAGATTTCTTGATGCTGCAAGAACTTAAATCCATGGGTTTCCATCTTGATAGCTCACTTGAATTTTTCTAGAGAGGTGCAATCAAAATTTGCACCAACCACCCAAAAGGAAAGGGAGGAGGTGGCCTTCTTATCTCCCTTAAGTGGGCAAGCAACATTAGGGATAAAGGGATCTCCCCTTGCAATAGAGAATCCTAGGCTACCCTAGATATTAGGGGCTCTAGCTTTGGCGTTTACTCTATCTACGCACCTAATGACTACAAGAAAAGAGTGTCCCTTTGGATCTAGCTGACTTCCCTCCCATGTATCCCCTAGATAGTGGCTGGTGACTTCAATATGACTTAGCATCAAGATGACAAGGTTGGGGGACTTCCTTTTGAATGGAAAAAAGAAGAAAAACCTCACTGGGACAAACTTAAACAAAAACTCCAGTTATTTGACCCTCTTGAGGGCACTAAAATTGCTACTTCTAACCTATGGTACACTTGGTGCAACTTTCAACAAGGCTCCAATCGTATTTACTCTAGACTGGATAGATTTTATGTTAACAACGACTTCTTCTCCTTCTCCCCTAACCACTTAGAGAGTGCAGTTTTTGTCCTGCCAGTTACCCTTTCTGACCATTTCCCTATCCTTATGATCATTAACACTAGAAACACTATCCCCATCAGTAGCCCCTATAGCAAGAAATTTATTCTCAACACCTCCCTCCTCAAAGACCAAGATGTTCTAGGTGCCCTTAAGGTGGTTAGGCTCTTCAACCTTTAGCCTCAACCCCCCCAATGCTGCACTCTCAGGTGGACAAGGAATGTCTCCTCCTGGCAGAAAGTACTCCAAACCATTGGCCAAAAGACAGCGAAGGACTCGAGCCATAGAAAAAACTCTCACCCATCACCTCCATTCCCTAGAGAAGGATATTCAGACTAACCCCTCCTCCCCCACCCTAGCCAAGCATGTCTCTAAAGCCAGAGAGATCCTCAGAAAGCACCAGTAGGTCAAAATCAGGGGAGCCTTTATTAGAGCTCACAACTGCTGGCTCCAATTTGGAGATAAAGGCTCCAAAATCTTCTTTAACCTCCTTAAGAAGAAACAAAATAGAGAAAAAATTGATAGAATAACTGTAGACAATAAGGAACTCTTGGATCTCAATGATATCAAAGAGGCCTTCAAAATGTTCTATAGAACTCTCTTTACCTCAGAAGATAATGAGGCCTCGAAAGAGTCTCGACACAAATGTAGTACCATCATCCCTAAAAGGATCTCTAAAGATGATGCTCTCCTCCTCAAAGACAAGATCTCTATACAAGAAATTGTCGATGCCATTAAAGCCCTCAAGGATAATAAGACTCCAGGCCGTGATGGTCTCCCTATGGAGTTCTACAAAGCCAATCTTGAATGGGTCACGCATGACCTCTATGACATATACAATGAAGCTCTTGAGAATGGCACTTTGGGGGAATTCATAAATAAAGGCATTGTTAAACTCATCCCTAAAGAAGGAGACAAAGCGCTCATTAAGAACTAGAGGCCAATCACCCTCCTCAACATCTCCTATTAGATCCTTGCCAAAGCCTTAGCTACCTGCCTTGAAAAGATTCTTCCAAAATTCATTTTCTCTACCCAAACTGGATTCATTAAAGGCAGGTACATATTGGAAAACCTTGTCACTAGCTAGGAATCCATGGAATGGGCTAGAACCTCTAACCAGGATGCTGCCATGTTCCTTGTGGACTTTGAAAAAGCCTATGACAGAGTCGAGTGGGATTTCATCCTCATGATGCTCCAAGCTTTTGGCTTCCCTAACGATTTCTGTGAATATGTCCGAATTCTCCTCAAAGATGCTTCTGCCATGATTGAAGTTAATGGAACCCTATCCCAGCCTATTCCTCTCTCTAGATCCATAAGGCAGGGTTGTCCTCTTGCCCCTGCTCTATTTGTTATTGCCTCAAATGCCCTCTTTTATCTCCTTAGAGATGATACTTTATCTCCTAGAGTCCATGGCATAGTGATATTGGATGACTCTGAATTGTTGAATATCCAATTTGCTGATGATACCTCTCTTTTCCTAGAGCTCTCTAGGCAAAACATCGATTCCCTCAACCTAAAAATTGATACCTTTAGTAAAGCCTCTGGAGCTAGTATCTCCAGCTCCAAATCTATTTTACTTCGCTGGAAGGATGAACCTCTAGACTGGCTACAGCAGATGGGTACTCATGGGGAGGACCCAACATGATTGTCAAGTATCTCAGTATCCCCTTCTCTATTTGCCCCTCTCTTCAGGACATGTGGACCTGGGTTAAGGGGAAAATTGATAAGAAGCTCAACAAGTGGGATAATAAGATCCTCTCCCTAGCAAGTAGGGTTCATGTATTTCAAAAAATCCTCTCCTCATACAGTATCTACTACTCTTCGGTTTGGATGTTCACCAATTATCAAATTTATGAAATTCAAAAGGCTATCAGACGCTTTCTCTAGTCTGATGGTAAGGGCAAAAGAAAGGCCCATGCCATAAAATGGGTCTGGTGCCACTTAGAAAAAAACTTGGAGGTTTGGGCCTTAAGGATCTTAAGCTGCAAGGAATCTCCCTTGCCACCAAATGGATATTTCATGCACTAGATGGTTAAGAACCTTGGAAGATTCTTATCAGAAACAACATTCAAAATGGATTCCCCAAAACTGCCAAATCATGGAAACTCCTCCCACTCAGTGATTTACTTGCTGGAAGTTTCTCGGTGTTTTTCCAAGGCACTTGGGTCTTTAAGTCCATCTGGAAAACCTGGGAGCATGTGCGTAGACTTATCTGCAACTCTAGAATTGACTGTGACAACACTATACATGGTGAAAGGTCAATATGGTGGAACCTCCACCACAACTCTAAGCCACTGGCCTTAACCCAAGGCTGTTCTACTAGATTATGGCATAACAAGGGGATCAAGTATCTTATGGATATCCTAGAAAATGACAACCTCATCACCTGGGAGGAACTTAGTAGTAAATTTAATCTCCCTGGTTTGCATAAGCAGAACTCCAATATGATTAGAAATACCTATAACACCCTCAATTTCCCTAAGAACACTCATGTTGAAACCCATAGGTACCTCTCATTCCTTTGGAAGAATGGCTCCCCCCTCCCAAAAATTAAATCCAAAGCTATCCACAACTTGCTTAACCAGGACACCTCTGTGATCGACCATGACAATACCCTATGGAATGTCCACCACAGCCCTACCACTTGGTATAAAACCTTTGAGCACCTTTGGAAATCTCCCGTCCCCCCTAAGACCAAGTGTTTCAGATGGAAACTCTTACTAGATAGATTTCCTATTAGGAATAATCTAGCTACATATGATCTTTGTTTTGTCTGCAATAAACCCGAGTCCACTCAGCACATCTTCCTTGACTGCCCTTTTGCTAGGGAGATCTGGTTAATGTTTGGAATATCCATTACTAAGCATGTCTTCACTTATGATATAGTTATTGGTTTCATCCATAATCTTAAAAAGGATGCTAACTTAATTTGGCAAATTTTGTCTTCTTTTACCCTTTGGTTTATTTGGAAACTCAAAAATGAGAAGTTCCAAGGTAATGCTAGGGAACTTACTATTTTTTTTTTAAATTCACACATTATAAAATTGTTGTACAGGTTTGCTTCCTGATGAATGTTGAATGAAACAAACTCCTATGGTTCCTCAAAGAAGGTTGAGCCGCCATGTTTATATACGAGATGCAAGATGGTTATGAATGGGCAAGGATCACAGAAAATCAAACTGCCTTCGAGAGTGCAGTTAAGAAACTAATTAAAGAACTCCAAGATACCAGAGCTCCCCCCTTCAACAAGGTTGACATGTGCATACAAATCATGGAAAGGAAGAAGGTGGTCTGGATGGAAGGACCACAGGGGTGGACCACATAGCTAGAAGACCAGGATGAAATCATCCTCTAGTTCCTTATGGCAGCAAGCACAACTTTATTTTGGAGCTTTCTTTTAGTGCATTATATATGACACTCGTTTGGTTCTTTTTGGTTTCACTGTTGAGGCCCTGGCTCCCCTGAACTCATCTGTATAAACATATTTTTTGGTCTCTCGATTTATAATATAAAAAAAAAAATTAAAGCCTTCATATCTCTTGTCTTACTTTATGCATATAATTTAATATATATAAGCTAGTAGCATCCACAACTTCAACATGTAAGAAATAAAATTAATAAACATTTATTAATTTATCTTTAATAGTTTTTTATTAATTATTTTAAAAAATTAAATATAAAATAATATTTTAAATTTAATAAATCTAATTTAGTTATTAAATAAAATCTTAAATTAAAATTTCATTAATTAATTTATTAAATTAAATCATAGAATTAAGTTTTAAAATTAAATAAATTGCCATATTATTTTATTTAAATTAAGCCATGTTAAAATTTATTATTTGTGTTCACTTTGATTGAGGGTTAGGTTTGAATTTGGTTTACAATTCAAGGTTATGGTTCACTTTGTCTAGTGTTCAATTTGGTGTTAGGTTCTAACTTAGGTTAATGTTTAATTAAGTTTAGGGTTATAGTTCAATTTGGTTTCTAATGTTGGGCTTAGGGTTCAGTGGGCTTAGGGTTCAGTTAGTTTTTTCTTATAGATAGATAGGGTTTAATTTGGCTCACAACTATGGTTTAACTTTAGGTTTATGGTTTGACTCAGTCTATGGTTAGGGTAAGGTTCAATCGAATTTATTATTAAATTAGGTTTATATTTAGGGTTCAATGTGGGTTCAAGTTTAGTGTTAAGGTTATGGCTCAATTAATTTTAGGGTAAGGATTCAGTTTGGTTTAGTGATAGGCTTAGGTTACATATAAAATTAGAGTTAGAGTTGGAATTAAAAGACTAACTATAGTATAGTAGGGGTTTATGTTCAATTTAATTTTACGGTTCAAATTAGATTATGGTTCAATTTTATTATGGGTTACAATAGTTTACTATTCAATTAGGTTTAGGGTTAGGGTTTAATTTGGTTTAATGTTAAATTAGGTTAAAGGTTAGGGTTCAATTGGTTTACAATTGGGGTTAGGATTCTATTTGGCTTTGGTTAGGTTCAAATTGTTTTAGTGATAGTGTTAGGATTTGATCTATAATTCAATTAGGTTTGAGGTTAGTATTCGATTTGGATTCAATTATAGTGATAAGGCTATGGTTCAATTATTTTTAGGATTAGGGTTCAATTTTGTTTTTGATAAAGATAAACAAGTTTTACAAGGCCCTGAAACCCAAAGTATTATAGACTCAGGCTAGCAACCAACCAAACCAAAAAACTAAGAAGAACAACGGACAAACCCACACAGTCTGACAACCAAAAAACAAACAAAAATAGATGAAGTAAAAAATGAGGCCACACACTTAGCTAAGAGAGTGCATCAATTCAGTATTTCCTAATGAATCTGGAGGTTCCCTTTCAATTTTGTTAGGGTTGGAATTAAAAGATTAAATCTAATATAGTAAGGGTTAGGGTTCATTTTGGTATAGGGTTATTGTATAATTTAGTTTACTATTTTCATTTAGGTATATAGTTAGGTTTTAATTTGGTTTAATGTTTAATTCTAGGTTCAAGGTTAGGCTTCAATTTGGTCTAGTGTTAAGGTTAAGATTACATTTTGCTTAAGTTAGGGTACAATTTGGTTTAGGTTTACAATTAGGATTTATTTAGGTTTAATGCTTGATTAGATTAATGGCTAAGGTTCAATTTCATTTAGGGTTAGAGTTCAATTTGGTTTAGTGTTAGGGTACAATTTGGATGAGTATTATTTAGGTGGAATAAATAAAAAAATGAAAGCCTCTACTTTGCTAGGATTTATTTATATATATAATTTATTATATATAAGATAGTAGGTAGTCATAACTCAAAATAAATTAAATAAGGGTCCAATAAGGTTCTAATTAGATTTACAATCAAGGTTCAAGTAGGTTTAGTGTTAGACTTAGGAATCAATGTGTTTTATAGTTGGACTTAGGGCTCAAATTTTTTAGTGTTTAATTAGGTTTAGCATTGTGGTACACTATGGTTTATTGTTAAATTAGGTTTAGAGTTAACATTAAATTTGGTTTACTAAAAATAAGGTAACGGTTCAAATTGGTAAATAATATTCATTTTTCTTTAGGATTAAGGTTCAATTTTTTTGAGCATTATGATTAGAGTTTAATTTGGTTTATTAGTTTTCTTAAATTTGGTATAGGCTTAGGGTTCAATTTATTACAGTATCCAATTAGGGTTATGATTTCATTTTGCTTAGTGTTAGGGATAAGTTATCATTAGGTTCACTATTAGGGTTTAAGGTGATTTATTGCTAGGATTAGATTTCAATTTGGTTTATTGTTTAGTTAGTTTTATGATTACAATTTAATTTTATTTGGGGTTAGGGTTCAATTTATTATATTTATTTTTATATTGATTATAATTGGTAACCATTATAAAATAGTAGCAAGTCTAAGCATAAAAAAAAATATGGCCAGTCTCTCCTTGAACATAGTTAAGGAAACACAAAATAAGAAACCACTAACAAGGCTGCACAAAATCGGAACTTATTAACAAGTATATACACTACCATATAACTAGTGATAGTACAAAATTATTGAGAAATACAAAAATATGATATGAGCAAAGATGACATGCACATAATATCAAGGTCTGATATCCCCTACCGAAGAGATAGAATCCCTCATAATCCCCATCCACGTTGTCCAACCTTGTGGTCCTTCCGTCCACCTCAGTTATCTAACCCAAAGGATAGGATCTACATATGGATGGATCATAGGTAAAACTAGTGGTAGGTCTAGCCTTATTCCTTGCCTATTCCCATTGCTCTTCTTTTACAAATCCCTCATGAAATTAGCCAATCCTTCCTCAAATGCAAACATCTCCTCGGTGGTCCTGGTCTAGGATAACCCATGTGCTATCTCCCATATAAAGACTAGTTTGTCCATCCTGCAGAAAGTTTTCAAATATCGTCCATGCCAATCTCATAGTCAGTTTGACCTACACATTAATGTCATGCATAATGAGCATCCTTAGAGACTCAGTAAGGGATCTATCTCTACCATTAAAAAGACTATCATTCCTAAATTTACAAATGCGCCATAAATATTCTAAAGAAAAGATAGACCAAAAAAATCTGTAGCTTTTTTAGGCTATGGATATGACTAGAGATCACCTCAGAAACAAAAATATTGGTTTGAATAAAACGCAAAAATTTAATTTACCTACCTGGCAAATAAACAATCAAAGAAAATATGCGTGACAGTCTCAAGAAATTTACAACAAGAGAAAATAGAGAGCTCACCATTGGACTTCCTAATGGGGATTTTATGTAACAGCAATAACCATAAAAAAGGATTTTTTATTGTGCTCATTAAGTCTAGTCCATAATTTGCTAAAAAATTTCTTCCAAAAGTCATGACCTTGATTGAGACCCCAACATGACTCAAAATGGGACAATGTAGAGGAATAATCGGTAAGGACAACATAAACAGATTTCGTTTTAGCATTAGGCAATGCGGATCCATCAAGTCACTCAAACAAAAGATATATGGATTCATCGGACATACAGGTTTTAGGTAGGTCAAGGGAGGAGAAAGCATCTCACAGAACAATTTAAGTCTTGCGCTGAGAGGGGGGAAGGGAAGGGTATCCCTCAAAATGTTCCAACTCAAAAGGTTCCCATCATTGAAAATATCAACATGTATTGATGCCTAAAGCATCACGAGCCTTAGCAGAACAACCTTGCAGTTAGGATAGAGGTTTGTCCTTGTATTTTAGATTCCGCTAGATCAATCATTCTCCACACACCTCTTCGTTAACTCCCACTAAACCATTATTGGAAATGTATTTCCTTACGACCTCCTAAGCCTTCTAGATAGATTTAAAGACTGTGGATCTTAAGGGCCTAAGATCAAAGTGTCCTGCAATGATATCATAAAGTGACAATCCTTTCCACACTAGACTTTTCTTGGGAGTAGCCTTGGAAAGGTTATGTCTAATTAGGATTTTCTAAGGATCATTCCCTTGAAGAGCTTTAAATATCCACTTTTCCGCCAATGAAATTCCTTGCCATCTCAAGTCCTTGAGATTGAGTCTCCCATATCCTAGTTTAAGGTACACCATTGCTATTTTATCGCGTGTTTTTTCATGCCCCTTTTTCAATCTAACCATAAAAATTCCTTGATTTTCTTATGAATGTGGAAAAACTAATAGTTAGTAAAGATCTAGACAGAAGTGTAATAAATATTGTAAGAGGAAACGATCTTCTAACATATCTGCATTCTCATTGCCAATGAGAGGAAGTGTCTATTCCATTTCCCCAAGTTTTTGTCAATCTTTCCTCTGACCCATTCCCACATTGCCTTCAAATTGGGTTCTATGGAAAAGGGGATTCCCAAATATCTTACCAGGTGGCCTGATCCTCCCCAAGAGACAAACAATTTGTAGCGCCAAGGGGCCAGGTTTGCTTCCCATCCTAAAATGATTGATTTAGGCAATGAGATCTTGCTCCCTGAAGCTTCGCATAACAGATCTAATTTGGCCATAAGTGTCTCCATGTTATCCTGTCCCAACTTAGTAAGGTTCAATTATGTTTATGGTTATGATGTAACTTATCTTAGTGTTATGGTTAGGTTTTAATTAGGTTGACAATTAGGGTTCCATTTGGTTTAATGTTTGATTAACTTTAGTTTAATGTTCAAATTTAATTTAATTTAGGGTCATGATATAATTTGGTTTAGTTCTAGTGGTATAATTGGTTTAGGATTAGGGTTCAATTTGGCTTGACGTTTAATTAGGTTAAGGGTTACGATTAAATTTTGTTTAGTGTTCAATTAGATTTAGGGTTAGGTTTTAATTTGGTTTAATGTTCAATTAGGTTCAAGGTTAGTGTTCAATTGGTTTACTATTGGGGTGAGGATTCTATTTGGCTTAGGTTAGGTTGAAATTGTTTTAGTGATAGGGTTAGAATTTGATCTATAATTCAATTAGGTTTGAGGTTAGTATTCGATTTGGATTCAAGTCCAGTGATAAGGTTATGGTTCATTTATTTTATAGGGTTAGGGTTCAATTTTGTTAGGGTCAACTTACATATAAAATTAGAGTTAGCGTTGGAATTAAAACATTAAATCTAATATAGTAAGGGTTAGGGTTATTATACAATTTAGCTTACTGTTTTTATTTAGGTATATAGTTAGGGTTTAATTTGGTTTAATTTTTAATTCTAGGTTCAAGGTTAGGCTTCAATTTGGTTTAGTGTTAAGGTTAAGATTACATTTTTCTTAAGCGAAGGTTTGATTTATTATAGTGGTAGGGTTAGGGTACAATTTTGTTTAGGTTTACAATTAGGATTTATTTAGGTTTAATGCTTGATTAGGTTAATGGCTAAGGTTTAATTTCATTTAGGGTTAGAGTTAAATTTGTTTTAGCATTAGGGTACAATTTAGATGAGTATTATTTAGGCGGAGTAATTTAAAAAAATGAAAGCCTGGATATTTCTAGGATTTATTTATATATATAATTTATTATATATACACTAGTAGCATACGCAGTCATAACTCAAAATAAATTAAATAAGGGCTCAATAAGGGTTTAATTAGGTTTACAATTAAGGTTAAATTAGGTTTAGTGTTAGACTTAGGATTCAATTTATTTTATAGTTGGACTTAGGGTTCAAGTTTTTTAGTGTTTAATTAGGTTTAGCATTATGGCACATTGTGGTTTATTGTTAAATTAGGTTTAGAGTTAAGATTAAATTTGCTTTAGTGAAAATAAGGTAACGGCTTAAATTGGTAAATAATATTCATTTTTCTTTAGGATTAGAATTCAATTATTTTTAGCATTATGGTTAGAGTTTTGGTTTATTGGTTTTTTAAAATTTAATATAGGCTTAGGGTTCAATTTATTATAGTATCGAATTAGGGTATGATTTAATTTTCCTTAGTGTTAGGGCTAAGTTATAATTAGGTTCATCATTAGGGTTTAATGTGATTTATTGCTAGGATTAGATTTCAATTTGGTTTATTGTTTAGTTAGTTTTATGGTTACAATTTAATTTTGTTTAGGTCTAGGGTTCACTTTATTATATTTATTTTTCTATTGAATATAACTGGTAACCATTAAAAAATAGTAGCAAGTCCAAGCATAAAACAAACTATGGCCAATCTCTCCTTTAACATAGTTAAGGAAACAGAAAATAAGAAACCATTAAAAGGCTGGACAAAATTATAACTTATTAAAAAGTATATACACTACCACATAACTAGTGACAATACAAAATTACTGAGAAATACAAAAAAATGATATGACCAAAGATGGCATGCGCATAATATCAAGGTCTGATATCCCCTACCAAAGAGCTAGAATCCCCCACAATCTCCATCCACGTTGTCCAACCTTGTGGTCCTTCCTTCCACCTCATTTCTCTACCCCAATGGATAGGATCTACAAATGGATGGATCATAGGTACAACCACTGGTAGGTCTAGTCTCGTTCCTTGTCTATTCTAATTTCTCTACTTCTAAAAATCCCTCATTAAATTAGCTAGTCCTTCCTCAAATATAGACATCTCCTTGGTGGTCCTGGTCTAGGAACCTGTGTGCTATCTCCCATGTAGAGACTAGTTTATCCATCGTGCAAAAAGTTTTCAAATTTCCTCCATGCCAATCTCATAGTTAGTATGACCTGCACATTAATATTATACATAATGAGTCTCCTTAGAGACTCAAAAAGGGATCTATCTCTATCATTAAAAATACTATCATTCCTAAGCTTCCAAATGAGCCATAAATATTCTAAGGAAAAGGTAAAAAAAAAAAAATTGTGTATTTTTTTAGGCTATGGATATGACTAGAGATCACCTTAGAAACCAAAATATTGGTGCCAATAGAAATCCCAAACATTTACCAGACCTCTCTGGCAAATAAGCAGTCAAAGAAAATATGCTTGACAGCCTGATGGGAAGTTTATGTAACAACAATAACCATAAAAAGGGTTTTTTATTGTACTCATTAAATCTAGTCCACAAGTTGGTAAAAAATTTCTTCCAAAAGTCATGACCTTGATTCAGACCCCAATAGGATTCAAAATGAGACAATATAGAGGAATAATTAGTAAGGACAACATAAATAGATTTCTCTTTAACATTAGGAAATGAGGATCCATCAGGCCACTGAAACAAAAGGTATATGGAGTCATAAGACAGATAGGTTTTAGGTAGGTCAAGGGAGGAGCAACCATCTCACAGAATAGTGTAAGTGTTGCAGTGAGAGGGGGGAAGCGAAAGGTATCCCTCAAAAAATTAAAACTCAAATGGTTCATATCATTCAAAATATCAGCACATATTGATGCCTAAAGCATCCCATGCCTTAGCAGAACAACCTTAGAAACCAGAATATTGGTGCCAACAGAAATCCCAAAAATTTACTAGACCTCCCTGGCAAATAAGCAGTCAAAGAAAATATGCTTCACAGTCTCAGGAACTTTGCAACAAGAGAAAATAGAGATCTCCCCATTGGACTTCCTAATGGGGAGTTTATGTAACAACAATAACATAAAAAGGGTTTTTTTATTGTACTCATTAAATCTAATCCACAAGTTGGTAAAAAATTTCTTCCAAAAGTCATGACCTTGATTCAGACCCCAATAGGATTCAAAATGAGACAATATAGAGGAATAATCAGTAAGGACAACATAAATAGATTTCTCTTTAACATTAGGAAATGAGGATCCATTAAGCCACTGAAACAAAAGGTATATGGAGTCATAAGATAGACAGGTTTTAGGTAGGTCAAGGGAGGAGCAAGCATCTCACAAAATAGTGTAAGTGTTGCAGTGAGAGGGGGGATGGGAAAGGTATCCCTCAAAAAATTAAAACTCAAATGGTTCATATCATTCAAAATATCAGCATATATTGATGCCTAAAGCATCCCATGCCTTAGCGGAACAACCTTGCAGCTAGGTAAGAGGTTTGTCCTTGTATTTTAGATTCTACCAGATCGACTGTTCTCCACACACCTCCCCGTTAACTCCCACTAAACCATTATTGGAAATATATTTCCTTACTACCTCCCAAGCCTTCAAGATAGATTTAAAGACTGTGGATCCTAAGGGCCTAAGATCAAAGTGTCCTGCAATGATATCACAAAGCGACAATCCTTTCCACACTGAACTTTTCTTGGGAGTGGCCTTGGAAAGGTTATGTCTAATTAGGATTTTCTAAGGCTTATTCACTTGAAGAGCTCTAAATATCCACTTTTCCACCAAATAAATTCCTTTCCATCTCAAGTCATTGAGAGCGAGTCCCCCATATTCTTATTTAAGGTACACCATTGCTATTTTATTGCATGTTTTTTCATACCCCCTTTTCCATCTGACCATAAAAACTCCTCGATTTGCTTTTGAATGTGGATAAACTAAAAGTTAGTAAAGAGCTAGGAAGAAGTATAATAAATATTTTAAGAGAAAATGATCTTTTGACATATATATACTCTCCTTACCAATGGGAGGAAGTGTCTATTCCATTTCCCCATGTTTTTGTCAATCTTTCCTCAGACCCATGCCCACATTTCTATTCCATTTCCCCATGTTTTTGACAATATTTTCTTTGACCCATTCCCACATTGCCTTCAAATTGGGTTCTATGGCAAAGGGGATTCCCAAATATCTTACCAGGTGGTCTGGTCCTCCCAAAGAGACAGAGAATTTATAGCGCTAAGGGGTCAGGTTTGCTTCCCATCCTAAAATGACTGATTTAGGCAATGAGATCCTGCTCCCTAAAGCTTCAAAGAATAGATCTAATTTGGCGATAAGTATCTCCATATTATCCTGTTCCAACTTAGTAAGGATCACCTTATCATCTGTAAACTGAATGCTGGAAAGATTCTCTCCATTTGGTAAGGGAATACCCTGAAAACTGCGAGATGTCCTACAGTCCCTCTTGAGGTAGTATAATACATTGGCCGAGATAACAAAAATAGTAGGTGCTAAAGGGAAACCTTGTCTAATGGATCTCAAGACATAAAAAAATCCAAACTTCTTACCATTAATCTCAAAACGTGCTTTGTCATCCTTCCTCAATTGAATCACCATTTTACAAAAGTGTTCCAGAAAGCCTAAACTTTCCATCATCATCCGTACAAATCTCCACTCTATTATGTCGCAAGCCTTTTCAAAGTCCAATAGAAGTAGTGTTGTCTCTTGTTTAGACTCTCTTGCCCAATGCATGGGCTCCCAACAAGTGAGTAAATTTTCTAGTATATATCTACCCTTGACAAAACCTGTTTGGGTTTGGTTAATTACTTTGGGAAGAATGTTTTCTAATCACTTTGCAAGAGTTTTGGCCAAAATATTGTAAGATACATTCAATAAAGTAATGGGCCTCCAATTCTTGATCTGAGATCTATCCCCCTCTTTAGGAATCAACTTAATGAGCCTTTTTTTAATGTCCTCCCCAAATGTGCCCCTACTAATAGCTTCTTGATATACACCCAACAAGTCTCCCCCAATTCATTCAATGCATTCTTTGTAAAACTCAGCCGGAAGACCATCCAGGCCTAGAGATTTTCCATTGCTGAGGGTATTTATCGGCTTAATTTTCTCTAAAGAGATCTTTCTATCCAAAATTTGGGCATCCTCTGGGCTTAATTTTCTAGGGATTATCCCTTTAATGTACTCCCTAGCTCGAGCTTTATTTGCCTGATTGTCCTGAGAGGAGAAAATATTTTTAAAGGCTTTATTTGCCAGTTAATTATTGCTCTGGTCATAGCCCCCTAACTACTCATATTCTGTATCCTCTATAGAGAGTATTTTTCTAGGCAAATAACATTTTGAACCTTCCCTTCATTAGGGTTATTCTAGAGAATTTCTTTAGCCCTCTGAAGGTTGTAGTGAGAAAGAGTCTCCTCCCTTCTGCTATCCTTAGCCAGTTTCATTCCCACTGATAGAAACAAGGACTTCCAAATAAGAATATTTTGGTTCTATTCTTGAATGAGGTTACTATGCTTGTAAATGTTCTTATTGAATAATCTGATAATGAAAGTCACCCACGTCAATTCTTTCTCATTTGGCAGATTAGTATTAAGTGTGAAGTTATCCTTACGAGAGAATCATCTAGGGGTAATATTACTATGAGTGAACCTATCCTAAATGGGGTGGTGAGAGAGTGTAGGGGGTGACTTTCACACAAAACCCCTCCTGGCTCTTGACAATTTAAAAAAATTATTTGTTGAAGTAAAATACGTCAAGCCTACAAAAGATTCTTTTGTTACCTTTCCAAAATTACACCATGTAAACCATATGTTTTGATATTCTCAAGCACAACTTGCTAGGGGATCAATCGACCTCAGTTTCCCAGCCATTCTATTCCAAAAGAACCGCTCATAACCTTTCCATTCTCACAATTTATTATATTGTTCAATTAGTTTTATGGTTATGATATAACTTATCTTAGTTTTATTGTTAGGTTTTAATTAGGTTGACAATTAGGGTTCCATTTAGTTTAATGTTCGATTAACTTTAAGGTTACAGTTAAATTTTGTTTAATGTTAAAATTAAATTTTATTTAGGGTTATGATAAAAATTTGGTTTAGTTCTATTGTTAGGGTATAATTCGTTTAGGAATAGGGTTCAATTTGGCTTAATGTTTAATTAGGTTTAAGGTTATGGTTCAATTTGGTTAATTCCTATAGCTAGGATTCAATTTGCTTTAGGATTTGGATTTACTTTACCTTAGGTTAAGGGTTCAATGTTGTTTAGTTTATTTTTATGTTTATGCTTAGGTTTCAAATTAGTTTAATGCTATGGATTAATTTAGTTTAATGTTAGGGTGAGAGTTCAATTTTGTTCAAGGTTTGGATTCTATTTTGTATAGGGTTAGAGTTAGGTTTTATAAGGTTTACGATTAAGGATAAATTTGGCTTAGTGTTAGGGTTGCAAGTGGAATTAGTCTTCATTTTAGTTTGATTGAATGAGATGTAATTTGGCTTTAATTAGGATGAATTAGTTTATTATTTAATTATTTTTAGGATTAGGGTTGAATTTGGTTAATTGTTCAATTGAATTTAGGGTTATGGATTAATTTGGTTTAGTAATAAGGTTAGGGTTCAATTTGGTTATTGGTAGGGCTACAATTTAATTTGGTTTCATGTTATGATATAACTTATCTTAGTGTTAGGGTTAGGTTTTAATAAGGTTGACAATTAGGGTTCAATTTGGTTTAATGTTTGATAGCTTTAGAATTAAAGTTAAGTTTATTTTAATGTTCAAATTGAATTTTATCTAGGGTTATGATGTAATTTGGTTTAGTTCTAGTGTTAGGGTATAATTGGTTTAGTCCTATAACTAGGATTCAATTTGCTTTAGGAATTGGATTTTCTTTAGCTTAGGTTAAGTGTTCAATGCTGTTTAGTTTATATTTATGTTTATGGTTAGGTTTCAAATTAGTTTAGTGTTATGGCTTAATTTAGTTTAATGTCAGGGTGAGGGTTCAATTTTGTTTAAGGTTTGGATTCTATTTCTTATAGGGTTAGAGTTAGGTTTTATAAGGTTTACGATTAGGGATAAATTTGGCTTAGTGGTTAGGGATGCATTTGGAATTAGTGTTTATTTTAGTTTGATTGAATTAGATTTAATTTGGGTTTAATTAGGATTAATTATCTTCTTATTTAATTATTTTTAGGATTAGGGTTAAATTTAGTTAATTGTTCAATATAATTTAGGGTTAGGGATTAATTTGGTTTACTCATAGGGTTAGGGTTCAATTTGGTTATTGGTGGGGCTAAAATTTAATTTGGTTTTAGGTTATCATTCTATTTGAATTAATTTTTGTTAGGCTTATGATTAGGATTTAAGTTATTATAATTTTCAATTAGGTTTAGGGTTAGTATTTAACTTGGATTAATTTTAGAGTTGGGTTATAATTAAGTTCATGCTTAGGATTAAATTTCATTTAGTGTTATAGTTAAAATTTTTTTTAGTGTAGTGTTAGGATTTGATTTTGTTTAGGTTTAGGGTTTAGTTTGGTTTAGTGATAGTGTTATGGTATAATTGGTTTAGGATTAGGGTTCAATTTGATTTAATATTCAATTAGGTTTAGGGTTATGGTTTAATTAATTTTGTGTTATAGTTAGGGTTTAGTTTGGTTTAGGATTAAAATTAAATTTAGTTTAGGTTAAGGGTTAAACTTTTTTTAGTTTTTAATTATGTTTATCATCATGGTTCAATCTACTTTAGTGTTATGGTTCAATTGTGGTTGATGTAATATGGAGGTTAAATTTTATATAGGGTTAAACTTAGGATTGATAAGGTTTATTATTAGAGTTAAATTTCGTTTAGTGTTAGTGTTTACAATTAAAGTTTGAGTTCATTATGGTTTAAGTATCAATTCTATTTTTTTAGTGTTTAATTTTTCTTATAGTTCAATATGAATCAATGTTAATTTATTATAAGGATTATTTTTATATTAGTTTTTATGTTAGGGATATATTTAATTTAGTTTTATGGTTCAATTTGGTATATTTAATTAATTTTAGGGTTAACGTTCATTTTTTTTTGGTGTTTAGTTAAGTTTAGGGTTTGGGTTTAATTAATTATTGTGTATGATTATGATTATGTTTAAGGTTATGATTTCACTTGGCTTAATTTTAAGGTTAGGGTTTAATTAAGTTGATGATTATAGTTCAATTTGGCTTGTTTTTAGGACTAGGATTGAATTTGGTTAATTATTTTTATAAGGTTTGTGATTAGAGTTTAATTCATCATAATTTATTTTCTAAATACAAAAAAATCAACACTTAAGTTATAAAAATAGTTCCATAATATAAAATAATGAAAATACATTAAAAAAATTAATAAGATAAAAAATTTACTTGAAATTTTAACTGCATGTTACATTTCTATCATGTATTGCTTTTAAGTTTTAAAAGGTTAAAAAGTAAATGTTCTTGTTGTAAAGATGTATCTATAAATATGTATTGTTTGTTAGTAAAAAAAATTATTTTCAATAAGATTGAATTGATTTGAATGTAGCCTTTAATTTTTACTTAAAATACGCAGGAGTGCCTATAATTTATCCCTTGTTTATCGCCTATTATGAGGAATAGAAATGCATTTGAACTCCAAGGTTCCAGTTAGTGGGAAACGAGCATGGAATGGAGGCATGGATAAAGTCACCCGTGTCCTATTCTATGGTTGTATTAAATGCACATCTAGCCAAAGAAGGAGGTTCATGAATGGGAAGATCTCTTAAATTTGTCTTTCCCATGATGCCTTCAACTTTTGTCAGACACAATCCTCTCCTCTAATAATCTATAACTATTAATAGGTGGTGTATACATCTTGATTTGTCTATTCACTAATTCAATAGTGAATCACCAAGTTTGGTACAATTTAAATGTGTGTGGTTTTAAGATGACCAATAGAAATCACAAACCAAAGTGAATTCTAAACAAGGTTATGATCAAACAAGCACTTTGGATTTTATTTTATATTGAAACCTACAAGCTCCTTAGTGAAGGTCGGGTTTCTTATTAGACATGGTCACTCCTCTCATGAGCCTCTCCTTATTGTCATTTAAATCCATGGAAGAATAGTAGAATTTGATTTAGAAATTTTCTTATAAAGGATCTATATGAATGTGCTTATTTACACTATCTTCTTGTAAGCCTAGACTAGGAGAGAAGTAATCCTTGATGTCTTCTTATAGAATATTTGAGCATGCTGCACTATTGTAGACTAGGAGAGAAGTAATCCATGATATCTTATTGTAGACTATTTGAGCATGTTGCACTATGTTATATATAGAAATAAAATTTACATCCATTCACTTTAAATGTCTCTTAGTGTAAAATATTTCCTCACATAATTTATGGTATAATTTTATTACTAAGAATACATAAAATAAAATAAATCCTATTTAAACTTTTATTTTAAGGAACATCATAAAATCTTAGAACAAGAAGATGTCTTTCAATAATATTTTTATTTTTTTTTGGAAAAAGTGGCAAGCAACTGATATATAAATATTAATAAAAAGAAAACTGATTCAAGAGCTCATTAGGGAAAGAACCAGGAAGAAAACCCTATATCCTTGCTCAGATACAATGATAAAGAGGAAAGGAGGAAAAGAGGAGAAGCCACCCAATCTGGAGAGATAGATAGGGACTGCTCATAGAGTGAGTCGCTTAGGGGTCAAAATTAGATAAACAGTCACGGCGAGACCGGACGAAATCATAAATAACTGACCCCCTTAACCGATTACCATGGCGACTGGGAAGCGTGGCTCTGAATGTTGGAGTACTAAAGAGTTGTGACAACCGATTGTTGATTTTGTTGTACCAGTGCTTTGATACTGGTATGAAGTCCCGATGACCAGTTCATAAAAAGAAAAGCCTCCAATACCGGTGTTAATCATCAAGGAAAAAAGGTTTCTCTACCGATTCTGAAATACCAGTGGAAATAAAAGCAAGAGCCAATCACCAGAAGGCTAGGGGCAGACAAAACATAGAGTCATATCGGTTATCGTTAGATTTTCCATCCATAAAAAAGAAGCAATTTTTGGATAGCATAAAAAAAGTTGAAGCTAGAATGACTTTACTCTTCCATAGCGGTGTCTTCTTGGGTCTAATTTGTGGGGGCATCAACGATGGGCATGGAGGAGGAAATCCATCCCATGGCTTCATCGTGCACCGGTATGTTGAGGTCAGGAACCCTATTTGTGGTTCGACCCCTTTCCACAGGTTGCGATATTTGCAGATAGGGGTCAACATTTTCTATTTCCAGGATTTCCATTAGAGCTCCAACTTTAATTTTGACCCTATGTATAATGTGGTCATCCAATTGTCTGTCAAATTGATGTAAGTCATTCTTCACATGGTGAAAATTTTGCCGTTCAAGGCCATGCTTAATTCAACCATAGAGTACCATGTAAGCATGGCTAGATTGAATTAAGTGATGTGGAAAGAGGCCCCCAAGGAGAGCCAACCCCCACCATAGATTATATTTTGCTAGAGCTTCATGGAATGAGGCCGAGGAGAGCACATCTTGTCTTACCAGCTTGAAGAATACTAATTCTAGCAGAGGAATAGATTGTAGGAGATCCAGAGCATTTGAGAGAAAGGAACTGAGAAGTTGATGGGGATACAAAATCCTTTTAGCTTGCAGGGATAGCATCTCCTCATCGATAAAGTCTTTGATAGCCCTTCTCAATTATGCATTGTGTAATAGAAAAAGATGGTCGAGGTCCCTGTTAGTGATGTGTTTGTGAAAAGCTACTAAGGATTCTAGAATTTGCACTGAGACCCAGTCATTCCATGGCATATACTCCCAATGAATTTGCCTGCATCCTCCGCAAGAACTATTTTCCATTTTGCAGAGCACTGTAATACTTCAAAAATTTAAATTTTTTAAAATTTCGGCTGAGAACTGTGTGTGTAAGGCTAGGCTGGTTCCATTTATAAACAAAAATTACCATCTCAAAGTGCAATAAATGATCATATTTTAGGATCATGTTTGCGATTCTTGCATTAATTTTATGCTCGTATTATAGTCGATGGGATGTGTGAGAGGCCTAAGTCTATTTTCCCCCATGTGAAGTGACATATTGAGAATCCCTGAGTATTTCACACTAAATTTCCATACATACCATTTGTACAATGCATTTAAGAGCATAAATGTGAGTGTCTTGTCAGCCTTCTTGATCACCTACACCAGTTATGTGCTTATATGTGAGTATTTAATAGGAATATTGTGATAAGAGTGTTGTAGTTTCCTTTTGTACTAATTCGAGCAATTTGGGAAAAGAAGACAATTTAGTAGGAATTGAGACTGACTCCATGGAGATGCCATCGCAGCCCATATTTGCTAACATGTCAGCAATGGAGTTGCCCTCTCTTAGTGTGTGACTAAAAGAGTAGTCTGAGAAAGTGTCGAGAAGATCCAAGGTGTGCTTCAGAACCTAAGATAGTTGCCATGTTTTAGATATTTTCGAAGTAATTGATTTGATAATTACTAAAGAATCCCCTTCTATGTGTATATTGGGGAGGCCACACTTCCTTGCTAACACCGGACTAACAAGTAAGACATTGCTTCCACCAAGTTATTTGTGCTTGGAGGGACTGGTGAAGCTTGGAAAGCATTCATTTTTCCAAAGTGGTCTCGAATGCAAACTCTAATTCCTGATTTCCCTAGATTTCCACAAGAAGAGCCATCAAAGTTGATCTTAAAAAAATTCAGAGCTAGGGGTATCCATTGGATGGATAACAGGTCTTTCACATGGACTGAAGTCCAGTTCGGGGGAATCCCTATTGGTAAAATAACACCATGCCAAGATTTTACAATTGCCTTATCCCACCAGGTAAATGATTGGATGTCCTTGGAATTAGTAAGCGAAGAGTTAATAATTTCTACAATCAAATTTTCAAGTTTGATCAGAACTTGATCCAGAGAGGAGGATGCTTTCCTGAAGATCCTTTTGTTCCTCTCCCACCAGATTGACCAAATGATGTGAGCAAGAGCACATTTCCAAATACCTGAGAAGGTTCATGTAGAAAATAAAAGAGGCCAATAGTTAAACATATCCCATTGTGATTTTGAAAATGGCAACATTACTTGGAGTTTATTCATGATGAAGAACCAACATTAGGAGGCGAAAGAATAGTGTAGAAATAAATGATCAACTGTTTCTTCCTCTAAGTCACAAAATACACAGTTAAAAGCTTGTTTAATGCCTAGTTTTACTAATCTCTCTGCTATTAGGATTCTTTTATTCAATGTTAGCCATGCAAAACAACCCGGTTTTGGTAAAACAATGTCATTCCAATAGAAATAATATGCCTGACTACTTACCTTACTATTGCAACCCTGCTGTAAGGCATTGTAACCTTCTTTGATTGAGTATTGCCCTGATTTTGAAGCTGCCCAAAATAGCACATCATCTTTGCTACACATGATAACTAATCTATTCAATAGAATATTGGCCAATGAGGAAGATTGCTGGAAGGATATTGGGTGAAGAGTAGGGTCTTTCTAGATTATTTTCCCTGAAAAAATTTCTACATCAGATACATAGTCACTCAATTTTGTACCCCAATGGGCTATAGCTGTATTCATAATGTCTTCCATGTTATCTAGTTTAGCAATAGGAGGATGGCCATAGCATGAGTTTGTCTAGAAGTTAGCACTAAGACCATTGTTGATTTCCCATGAGACATACTTAGATATTAGATTCCTTGAATCCATCATGAAATTCCAAATAGAAGACCCCTTTGGAGGGTCTAGAAGTGTCAATACTCTTGATGGTTGGGTGTTGTCCAAATATTTAGCTTGCATAATCTGGCACCATTTGGAAACCGGGTTAGTGTACATTTTCCAGATCAGTTTCCCTCCAAAGGCCTTGTTGTGGTGCTTCAAATTGTGAAGTCCCACTCCCCCTTGAGATTTTTGACATGACGCATTTTTCAGAGAGGTTAAAGGGATTTTCCTTTCATTTGTCATATTGCTATTCCATAAGAAATCTTTGATGAGTTTCTGCAATTGTTGGATGACGGATGAGGGAGCCTTGAGGGCAGACATGTAATAGTTCGGTATTTCTGTTAGCGCTGACTTGATAAGAAGGATTCTACCTGATAATGAAAGACACATTACTTTCCAAGCTAAGATTCATGCCTGAATTCTACCAATGATAGCAGACCAATAGGACGGTTTGTTTGATCCCATAAAAAGGGGGATGCCAAGGTAGGAGGATGGCAATTGGTCCATTGAGAAGCCCAAAGTCTTGCATATTCTTAATGATATAATTGGAGATGTGTTGAAAATGAAAATATTGGATGTGGCGGCTTTAATTTTCTGACCCGAAGCAGAAGAGTAGATATCTAGAGTTTTCTTGATGAGCTTGGCTTCTTTTAGAGAAAACTTACCAAATAACAATGTGTCATCAATGAAAAGAGTGAGTTATTGTTATTGAAGTACCTGGAAGGGTGGCCCCAAGCCAAAGCCCTTATGAAGTTTGAGAGTTGATGTGTCTGCTCAAGGCATCTGCCATGATAATCAAGAGAAAGGGTGACAAAGGGTCGCCTTGTCTTATTCCCTGTGTACCCTGAAAAAACCCTAAGGGGTGCCCATTTATTAGAATAGAGAAATGCGTGAGATACAATTTTTGATCCATTTGCACCATTTGTTTGAGAAGAATTTTGATAATACTTTAAAAAGAAACTCCCACTTAACCTGGACGTATGCTTTCATCATATGAAGTTTGATAACAAAATTTTCTTGTTGGCTCTCATGGATAGAGTGTAAAACCTCATGCGCTACTAGGGCTCCATCCATAGTCTCCCTACCTGGGACAAACCCCCTTTTTTATTCTAAGATGATCTTAAGTACAAGGAAGTGCATTCTAAGGTAAATGGCTTTAGTTACAATCTTATTTATTATGTTACAAAGAGAAATGGGTCTGAACTCTATGAATGAATAAGGAAAAGGATTTTTTGGGATGAGAACAATATTTGTTGCATTAAATTTTTTTAGCATAGCACCCCTTTTCCTGGATTGTTCCATTACCTCTAAGAGGTCAAAACCAATCACATCCCAACACTTTTGAAAAAAGAGGGCGGTGAATCCATCCGAACCTAGGGCTTTATCTGGGGAAAGGGAAAATACCACTTTGTGGACTTCTTTCAAAGTGAAGGGGGTCAAAGGGGCTCTGTTATCCTGGTCGGAGATTAGAGGTGGAATATACTGCAGTAGAAGCTTAGCATTGTCCTTCCAAAGAGGGGTATCTGAATTATAATGTGGTGGGGCTAGGAGATTCTTAAAAAACTTAACTCCTTATTCTTGGATATCTACCAAATTTTGAAACAATTCCCTTGAATCCTCATGCTTGATTGATAATATAACATTACATGCTTTTCTTTGTTTCATGGAAGCATGAAAGAATTTTGTGTTTTTATCCCCCTGTTTCAACCAGAGTTCTCTTGATTTCTATCTCTAGTATTCTTCTTCTCTCTTATAGACCTCTTCCCACTCACTTTGAAGGCCCTTTTGTGCAGAGTGCAGGAGCTGGTCTAAACCCTTGGAAATTATGGTTTGGTTAACTTTTTTCAGTTGTTGAGCAATGAATTTTTTTTGAGCAAAGACATTCTTGAAAATCTTTCTATTCCATTCTTGAAAATCTTTCTATTCCATTCCTTAGCCTGGATCTTAATAAACTGAAGTTTCTTAAAAAATTGGAACATCTTTGTTCCAGTACATGTAGGGGTAGAAACCCAACATTGTCTTAGTAAAGCCTAAAAATGTGGGTGTCTAAACCACATGCGCTCAAACTTGAAGGAGGAGCCATAAATCAGCATGGGGTTCTATTTTTACCATTCCAGGATAATTTGGACTGGAAAGTGATTTGATTCAGAAATGGTGAGAATGTCTGAATGGTAACTAACTTGATTGAGGCACCATTCCAAAGGAATAAAAAACCTATCGAGTCTCTCTGCAATGTGAAGGAAGCCTAATCTCCTATTAGTCCAAGTAAAAAGACCATTATTGGGGATCACATCTAGTAAGTTGTTTTCTATGGTAAAATTTAGAAAATCCTACATAGATCGTGGGGGTGGGCCGATTCCTCCTTGTTTTTCCTTATGAGACAATATTGCATTAAAGTCTCCTCCAACGATGAAATTCTATGCATCCTCTTGTTGGAGTAACGAAGTCAGTTTGTCCCATAGGCCTTTCTTTTCTAGAGTGGGGATGGGACCATAAACATTAAATATCGTAAAGGTCATGCCATAACATACTGCTTTCAACATTTGCTAGTTAAGGTCTTGATCTATTAAGTGAACTTGAACTTTTTTAGGATTCCATAATGTAAGCAGATCGCCCGAGGCCCCAACCCCTTGCATGTGAGCCAATCCAAATTGTGTCCATTTGGCCACTGATTTGTGATAGCTTTGTTTCTAGAAGTAAAAAAATGTCCGCCTTTGAAGAATCAAGGTGAGATTTAATTCTCCCTCTTTTGTCAGAGGCATTAATACCCATGACATTCCAAGAAATCATTTTCATTGTGAAGAGGGAGTGCCTTTTACACTCCTTATAATTATTTTTGATACTTTAAATTTTCCGTCTAAGGTACTCTGCACTTCTGCCTCTATTTCTTCTTGAATTTTCACAGAGTTTGGTTTCCTACCTCTCTTTTTTGGGGTTGTAAAGCCATCTTATTTCAAGCTAGGGCTCTGTTCAATCGATAAGGATTGTGCATAGTCAAATATATATTTTTTTTTCTCACCATCTTGTGAAAGGATTTCCACTTCTTCCCGCCTAATTTCCAAGGGGAGTTCCCCTTTATCTGAGATGTTAGTAGATGAATAATAAGACCTTGTTTCTCATAAGGGGAACATTACACTTGTCATACTAACACCTTCCTCTTTTGTAATTTCCTCAATCATAATGGCAACTAAGGTGGGCAGGATATCATCTGCTAGTTCCTAGATACGACCCTCCTTACTTGAGGTAGCTATCGCTGAAACTGATAAGTTCTACATTAAATTATGGATGTCAATTAGGGATTTGTGGAACATTAGGTCTTGAACTATAGCTTCTCTATCATCAGATGATTTGTCACATAATTGGAGGATCGATGTGGATAAGGAGGTAGATTTATAGATATAAAGGATTGAGTAGTACATGATAAAAAAATTTGTCAGCTGGTTAATCCAGTGAATATACAATGGTTCAAAGGCATCCTGAAGTTCAGAAGGATCATTGCATGACTGTACAGGATTCGAAGGAAGAACTACCTCATTATGATGGGCAAGACACCGAAGAGGGTCTAAGTAGTGATTTTTACAGACTAAAATCTATGGGCGCTCATGGCCACTATAGGAATTTGTGAAGTGGCCTAATTGATGCTGATATTTGCAGATGACATCAGCATTATCCAAGACAATGTCTTGATGCCATAAACCCCATTTTGATGAAATGGTTAGATGCTTTGGCAGGGTCTTATTTGAGGTAAGGAGAAGACATACTGTAACATCTCTCTGGGTTATTTCAAAGGGTATAAGATCGTGAGAAAAAAAAATTCCTAGTTGGTTGGCCATGGTCTCCATAATATTCGGGTCTCTGTATTCCAAAGGCAAAACTAGAAAGGAGATCCAGTGGGGATAAAATCTGCAGAGATTAGCATCTAGTTTGAAGTTTCGAATCCAGGATAAGGTGAAAGACCAACCCCTTAACAAAACTAGCCTTTTATTTTGTGAACTGCATCTCTATCTTTTGATGAAGAAAATAGGGCTATAAAAAATCCCGAGTGGCTGTCGATGAAGAAAATATCACAAAGACCCAACCAATGGTTGTTTGCCCATGAAAGCAGATTTTGAAGCAGGATTAAAGAATTAAACTTACCAATGAGAGCCGATTTCCAGAGAGAAGAGACCGACTAGGAGAGAACATGGTCACAAAAGGATATCTTGATGACGGAAGTGTCCTCAACTAGAGCCCGAGCCAGAATGAGGAAATAGGAGTCCATCTCTTTAAACATTGTTGGTTTTCTTTTCCATACAAAGGGCACTAGTTTCGACTTTCCATGATCTCCTTGTTGGTCTGCTCCTGTTTTCCCGTTAGCAAGGCAAGCCTTAAAAGAAGGCTGATGAGGGGCAGAAGTAGATGCTTTTGCAGATGTAAAAAATTGGTTGTTTCTTATGGTGTTTTGTTTGGAATGAATTCAAAAATGGGGGCTTTTTTACAGGATTATAAAAAAAAAATTCTGGCCCAAATGAATTTTGAATTTTTTTCCCCGCAAATGGATTTTGAATTCTTTTTTCCCACCCAAATGAAGGTGGATGGTGGCCTGGGTGTCCCATGAGGATCTTACGAGCCCCATGATTGAGAGATGCTCTCTGGATGCAAGTATTGGATTTCAAATGATTATGAGGATTACCATCTGCTTTATAGGGATGGGAATGAAATGAGTGGCCCGGATAAGAAAGAGGACTATTGAAAAAAGTATCGAGGATATCTAGATGATCTCGTAGACATGCAAAGTGGTTAAGCCATCGATTTCGTGAGGGTAAATCTGAAACCGGTTTGATAAAAGGTTTGTCCCTGAATATTTTGATGAAGGGGTTGATGTCAAATTTTGAATATTGGCTGAAACGATGGGCATCCTTTGGTTGTCCTTGGCGAGCCTGGTGGGGGACACTGAAACCTTGCCACCACCTATTGTTCCCTACAGCCCTGGTTTGAGGCCTTGCCCCACCCTGACATGTTACACTATCATCTTGCTGCCATCTTCCATTCCTTGGAAGCTTGTTTTGAACCCTGAGAAAATTCGAGACTCCTCCCATTTCTCCTGTCTTTCAATAATATTATTAGAACAAGATTTTTCTCTTTTTTTTATTGTTATATGAAACCAAGTCAAATACCTAAACCTAGTATGAATATATTGACATTACCAAAGATTCTCATGAATGCACAATCCTAACATTGGTAGGACCAACACATGCCCTTCTACTTTTACTCAACTAATTTGTGAATAAATTAAGTATTGTGAGGGTATATGTCTAAAATCCAAATATATTTCAAATGAACATGGGATTGGTACTTTCACCCATACTTACTTCCCACTCACAGTCCTACATTTCCTCCTACCATAAATAGGTAATATGACAATACCTTCACCATATTATTAATAATGGATTCAAAAATAAGATCCTTTAACATCTTTACAATATATGACTTTTCATAAGGAAATTACAATGTAATGCCAATATTTTTTGGGTCTCTAAACTATTTAACATAAAATTCAAAGTATCATCATGCCAATGAGAGTCAACTTTCTCTAGTATTATACATTGAATTATTTTTTTCAATTAACACATGATGAAATATTCTTAGTTATAATTTCCAAACAAACATTTTCTCCTTGATACAAGTATACCATTAGAAAGGAAATGAAAGAATTTTATCTTGACATAGAACTGTACATTTTCACTCAACCTTACCTTAGACTATTATTTTTAAAACAACATTTGATCATCATTACAGGTTAAAAAATGAAACATAAAAAATGAAGGATTACTCTCCTCCCATCTTTAATGGCATCATGAGACCTCAAGAGTTCTAGCCATACCCCCAAGAAAGAAGGACACATATCTTACCATAAAATCTATGGTGATAGCTTAATACATATCACAATCTCTCAATTTACACACTTTTTTCGAACATCCACACATTTGTAAAGACGTATAAAGTTTTAATTTTCATAACAAAATGAAATACTCTTTGTTCTTAAATAAACTCATAAATCCTTTAATAAGTATATTTACTTCAACTATTCTATCCTTATCTCTATATGATCATTCAATTGATATCATAATATGTGTAAATTTCTACAAATAGTCATTCATAGCATTCCATTCATTCTATGCATCATTCAAATCTACATTTAATACTTATAATACAAACTAAATGATAGGATGTGTCCATTGATCTTCAATCCAAAGCTATCTTCAATACAATCTTTTAGAAATGAAGACGAGAACAAGATTCAGGTGCTTTTTGCACCCAACCTTTAAGCTTACATTTCTCCAAAATTCTTATTCTATAAAGAATACTTGACTCAACATGAATTGCTTAGCAAAAAGAATTTGATAGACAAGATGTAATCTAGTGCGTGCCTAGAATGATACATGTATTCTCTACTTTCTAATTCCATTAAGAAACAAGCAACATCAATCAAGGATATGGTAGAGAGCATAAATAAATCCATCTATTTCAATGGTCAATAAGTTACCCGATTGAGTATAATGCCATGCATAGCAATAAAATATAGGTTGGAAAAGCAAACTATTCTCTCTATAATTCCACATTCGGTACCGGTCTCAGAAGGTAACTTTCCCCATAAACACAATCTATATTATCCTAACATATCTATTCTTTCTATTGATCATAAGACATCAAAATGATTTAAAAATAAGGCAATCTTTCATTTTTAGCTTAACAATTAATTTAAAAACAAGAATGTGTAACACATGTATGCATATTTTGGCATATATATGATTATTAAATGCACAAATAGAAGTTATGAGCACACATTCTTTCTATCCATTTCTCACAAAATCAAAATAAGCTTCAACATTCAATAATTCCTTACACTAGTATTTCATCTTCTTTGTAGTTCAAATTGAATATTTATAGCGCACAAGTTCTCTATCCTCTTATTTCTCTCTAGATGGTTTTTCTCTCTAGATGGTTTGGTAGTCTAATTTCTAAGATTTACACTTATGTATATCAACAAATTTAGAGAAAATATATCCTTAATACATTTATGTATACATATAATTTTCCTCAAGTTTTGTATTTTGATGCCAATCAACAGGATTCTCATAATCAGAAATCTAAGTACTAAGTCTTTAATTCTTTCCTACGATATCATCTTCTATGTTTCCCGATTTCCCTATGGCAAGGACACAAATTAACAACAGTCCTTAATTCCACATCTTTGGAATAACACCAACTATTTCATATTTTCAGAGTTTTATTCTCTGATCTTTGAATTGTTTTCAAATCAAGTTTACTCTTCTACACAGAATTTGAAAAAAATTTATTCTAATTTTCCTACAACTAAACCTCATTCAATTTTATATCCAAAAGAAAATTAGCTTTGTTTCTTAAAAAGTCTTCAATAAAATACCATTCAAAAGAAAGCCTACCTGTGAATTCAGAACCAAATATCATAAGATTGTTGTTGTATTTTCACCAATTCTTCTTCTTATCTTCTTGTATTCTTTTCGGTTTCTTTCTCGTTGTGTCGCATGCTATGTTATCTCCTTGTTTCAGGCTTACACCCCACTGCCATGAATGTTTTACCTTGCCACCCATGCATAACCGTTGGCATGTCAAACAATTCGCATGGCTCATGGCCAACGGATTTTACCACGTAGTGTTGAATACTAATGGTATATAGTGTCCCACTTGAACTCAATGAGTTCGAGACAATGCATAGTCCTTGTTCAAAATAAACACAATGTGTTTGTTATAATGCACAGTAGATACTACTCATTGTCTCCCCTTTTCACTATGTGATATGCTTTGTTATTAATAACATTCTAATTAAAAAGTCCGCCATAATAATATACATAGATAATATCAAATGATTGTGTATATG